>NC_137674.1:87126425-87131425 GCF_963989245.1 Nansenia antarctica
TCTCTCTCTCCCCCCCCCTCTCTCTCTCTCTCACTCTCACTCTCTCTAACGTAACGTCTCTCTTCCCTCTGCCCTACGCTAGTAAACACCAGAGCAGTTGTGATGGTGTGTGACTGTGAAAGCTCCAGTGATGTCCTGCCAGGTTAATGTCTGCCCCCCCCCCCCCCCCCCTTGGCGTTTGGTGATGGATGTGAACGCCCCCAGCAGCAGTACTGCCTCTCCTCTCCAGTTCAAAATGTCCGCCTGTTCTTTTTTTCTAATCAATTATTTATTTCGAAACAGTACACATGAAAAGCGCACAATTACAACAACAACACCAAACAAAATAAGTGTCTGGGCAACCAGCTTGCCGCCATTGGTGCGTGAATGGGTGAATGAGAGGCCGTTGTAAAGCGTTTTGGATAAAGGCGCTATTTATTTCACTCACAGGGGTCAAATGACCCCTCACGGCTCAACTCAACCACCACCACCACCACCACCACCTCCCTCCAGTAGCACATAGACAACCCACAAACTGCAGGTATGAGGGGACATCTGGGTAGGCTCTTCCAGGCGGACATCTCTGTCTGTTGACACTCTACCCACAGACTCTGACAGCTGTGACTCTGGCTGTGACCAGGTGTGGGTGCTGGCCTATCATCATGTGACCAGGTGTGGGGATGGTCCTATCATCATCCAGACTGTGGTGTCACTTCTCGTCACCTCTGAGGGTTAGCCTCCGACAGTGGCCTGGGAGTTTGCGGGCCTCCCATGCCTGAACCAGAACCAGAGACAGAGACAGAGACAGCTCTTAGCAACTTGGCAGTTAGGTGGCTCTATGGTCTGGCTCCTCCCCCTCTAAGGTCTGGCCCCTCCCCCTCCCCAGGCTGGCCCCTCCCCCTCCCCAGCCTGGAGTGATCCAGGGACTGTGGCGCCTCTGACACCAGCTCCATCCAGAGCCTATTTTTATTCCATTCACTCTCTCTCTCTCTCTCTCTCTCTCTCTCTCTCTCTCTCTCTCTCTCTCTCTCTCTCTCTCTCTCTCTCTCTCTCTCTCTCTCTCCATCTCTCTCTGGCTATTCTCCCTCTTTCTCTCCATCTCTCTCTCTCTCTCACTCTCTCTCTCTCTCACTCTCTTTATACTCATTCCCTCCTCCTCCTCCTCCTCCTTTCTTGTTCTCTCACTCCCTCTCTTACTCCCTCCCTCTCTCCTGCTGTCTTTCTCTTTCATGCTCTCTCTATGTGTGATGGAGGAAAATGAGAAAACCAACACAGCCATTCTGGTTTGGATCCCAACACTCGCTCTCTCTCTTTTTTTTTTACTCCTTTTTTGCAGTATTTATTTTGCAGCAACATTTGCCAAGGTAGCAAGGCCGCCCTGTCATTTTCTGTGTGTACATTTTAACTCATTTTCCGACGATTAGGCCTAGGCTACTTCTTTCCTATTTCAAATCATCCTTACTTGATCATCACCCACAACCAAATGAACTTACTGCACTATACTATACGCCGTATGAAAAGGAGTTCAATGCTACATTAAATTCGTCTACATCCCATATTCAAAGTGATTAGAGAAGTCTAATCAATATAAATGAATGAATGAATGAATGTTATTGTCATTGTACGGGTACAACGAAATAGAAATGCAAACCCCTAGATGCTAACAATCAAAACACCATCCTAAGATAATAAAACACCGTCCTAAGATAATAAAAAAACAAGAGACATAAATAGACATAAATAGGGGGGAATATACCTAAAAGTAATCGGTAGGAATCTGAGTATGTATCTATTATGTAAACTTATATACTTTATACACTATATGGCCTATTCACAAGGGGGTATACAGACAGGGGGGTGTTAGCATGTAACTATGTATGCAGAATGGTGTTTCCTTCGAAGGGTGCCAAGTATGCGCTGGTTAGAGAAGGTCCTGGGCTGGACTTTTGAAAAGGCTTTGTTGGGATTCTAATCTGCTAAATGTCATGATTGTGTACTTTTGAGGGGAAAAGATCAGTGTGTCGTATTTAACCAGCTAATCCGACATGTCGAGTCAATTCACGTACAATGTGGTGACCTAGCTGGGGGTCCTCAGCCTGCAGGAAGGAGTTTACCATCACAAAGCCGCTAAGCTACGCAGCGTCAACAGGCCCCACAGACACAGACAGAGACGTGTTTGTGGACGAGGCCGTTTTACTAAAGCACATTGTGGCAGCTCCTTTGGCATTTCTAAACAGCCTGGAAACAGCAGGCTTGGAAACAGCCTGGAAACAACAGGCTTGGAAACAGCCTGGAAACAGCAGGCTTGGAAACAGCCTGGAAACAGCAGGCTTGGAAACAGCCTGGAAACAGCAGGCTTGGAAACAGACTTGCCGCTCACTGGGAGCAATTTTGGGGTTCAGTGTCTTGCACAAGGACACTTCGACATGTGGCCAGCCGGGGCTCGAACCCCCGATCTGCCAACCTTGTGATCATTAGACGGCGACTCTACCTCCTGAGACACAGCCGCCCCTATATGTATATACTGTATATAGATATACATGAACATGTAGAAAACACAGGCAAAAGATGAATGAACAAAACTCTTTCTCAGAGAGTCTGGATGGCAGTTTGAAAACACAGCATTAGATTGTAGCTGTTCCAGCTAGCAATTTCCTCTCTGTCATTCCGGCACACACCACCAACTGCCACACATCCACGGCACACACCAACACACCAACACACCAACATACCAACACACCAACCGCCACACATCCCTGGCGCACACCAACACACCAACACACCAACCGCCACACACCCCTGGCACACACCAACACACCAACACACCAACTGCCACACATCCCCAGCACACACCAACACACCAACTGCCACAGGACTTGTTTCCACTGGCTCCCTACAGCGCCCGCCTCAGAGGACCGCCAGGCTGCATCAGAGAGTGGAAAACTAGCCTAGCGTCCAGTGTTAGCGTGGCTGTGTGAGACACAGACCACACCACCGCTGATCTCTCCAGGCTGAGGGAGACACACACCACACCGCTGATCTCTCCAGGCTGAGGGCTCTGACGTCACATCGCTAATCCCCTCTCACCACACCACCACCCAGGCACTGGGCAGGCAGCACCAGACCCTGCATGGTCCACCTAGAAGAAAGGGGCAGTTGCTGCTGAGGGTCTTTTTAATGAGTGCCAGTTAAGTGATGAACTTCAGAAGAAAGGGCGTTATAAAAAGAAATAATCTGTTGCCTCTCTCAAGGTAACCCCTCTCAACCCCTCTGAAGTCGACCCTGAACCCTCTAGAACCTTCTACGCCTCACGCTGTACAGGTGGTGATCAGGTGACATCCCCCCTCCTCAGACTAGAATATCCTCCGGTCCCTGCAGCCAACTCAAGTGGGATGGAGACAGAAACAAGAAAAAAGCTTTCTCAAAAACTCTAAAGATCTGTGATGTTCTCTAGGCTCCTTTAGGGCTTCTTTTCTTTACCATACGTCTCTCCTCAGCCACTCACTGCCGTCGTCAGGGTCTGTGACCTCTACCATCATCTGTCATTTACCCTCAGATAAAGACCCAGTCAGACCAGGGAGACAGACCAGGGAGTCTCTATGGGCCTCTCTCTCTCTCTCTCCGTCTCTCTTTCTCTCTCTCTCACTCTCTCACTCTCGCTCTCTCTCTGGCTATTCTCTCTCTCCCTCTCTCTCCATCTCTCCCTCCCTCCCTCTCTCCCTCTCTCCCTCTCTCTCTCTCTTTCTCTCCCTCTCTCCGTCTCTCTCTCTCTCTTTCTCTCTCTCTCTCACTCTCACTCTCTCTCTTTCTCTCCCTCTCTGCGTCTCTCTCTCTCTCTCTCACTCACTCACTCACTCACTCACTCACTCACTCTCACTCTCACTCTCACTCTCACTGCGGGCTGTTGCATAGTACATCTCTCCCTCTCTTCCACTGATAATATCAGGGTCATGTTCTCACATGAAAGTCTGAATCAGGACCCGGAGCAAGTGGATAATATAAATTATTTCTCTGATTTGCGTTCTCACAGTTATGTAAACGAAGTAACATACGCAATCGAAGCAACAGACGTGGTAGTTGATTGGTCAGAAAAATTTAAAATTGCCCGTTCGTCCCGCTCTTATCCAGATCAACACGCATGCGCTGTTGTTTTCCTATGGACAGCCTCGATGCGTCGTTTCTAACCGGAGCGAAACCACCCTTTTCAGCATCCGTTGGTTGTTTGCTCCCCCGGGAGCGACTTCGAATGCGCATTCTCACAGCTCCAAACGACGCAGAGCAAAGCAAATTTTATCCTAAATTCCAAGTGAAGCAAATGTTCTAGTGAGAACACACCCTTGAAATGTCACCCTTCCACCATTCCCAATTTAGTTGTCGTGTGTCGATTCCTGAAGTGTTTACTCTACAGTTCAGTGCCCACATATCGTGGTAGGCTTTCACAGTTGTATGTGTGTGTGTGTGTGTGTGTGTGTGTGTGTGTGTGTGTGTGCGTGCGTGTGTGTGTGTGTGTGTGTGTGTGTGTGTGTGTGTGTGTGTAGGATATAAGGGCTGGATGCTAGTTGGATAGCTCTGTTTCTGGAGGGAAGTGTTTTCTGTGCAGATAGAACTCTTCCTTCCTTGGTGGAAAATTGAATCTAATCGTACTGCCACTTTGTATGTTAGGCTGCCCCCCCGATCACTTATCAACCCCCTGGAGAGACGGGGCTACGGGGGAGTCCCCACTGCCAGACACAAAGCAGAGACAAAGAGCTGGAGAGGGATGGAGGATGGAGGATGGGGGATGGAGGATGGAGGATGGAGGATGGAGGATGGGGGATGGAGGATGGGGGATGGAGGATGGAGGATGGAGGATAGAGGATGGAGGATGGAGGATGGGGGATAGAGGATGGAGGATGGGGGATGGGGGATGGGGGATGGGGGATGGGGGATGGGGGATGGAGGATGGAGGATGGGGGAGAGCGGGCCTGGCGAACTCCCCACCGTGTGAGCCTCGCCTCAGGGGGTCTGCTGCTGAATAAACA
>NC_137674.1:87136425-87166425 GCF_963989245.1 Nansenia antarctica
TGCCTGTAACTTCAACTTTAACTGTTGAGCTGAACACCACGACAGGGATTCAATACTATTCATATTTCATCAAAGTATGAGTTGCACCGGGGGGTGATGTCATAATGCTGTAATGATGTAATGATGTAATAATGATGTAATAATGCACATGTAATGGTAAATGTTAAATGGACTGCACTTATATAGCGCCTTTTTTGCTGCTCCAAAGCTGCTCCAAAGTGCTTTACAACGGCCTCTTATTCACCCATTCACACACACATTCACACACACATTCACACACCAATGGCGGCAAGCTGCCATGCAAGGCGGCGGCCCGCTCACTGGGAGCAATTTAGGGGTTCAGTGTCTTGCACAAGGACACTTCGACATGTGGCCAGCCGGGGCTCGAACCGCCGATCTGCCAACCTTGCGATCATTAGACAGTGGCTCTACCTCCTGAGACACAGGCTGCCACACTGAAGGCTCTGTACCCAAAGGTCCGGAGTTTGGCGCTAGGTTGGATGAGGAGGCCCGTGTTAGAGGATTTGAGCAGTTGGTTTCTGGGCGTTTGACCATTAAGTTCTTTTTTGAAACGTTCTCTACGGGGCTGAGCGCTCTGGCCTTAAGAAAGAGCCCCTGTAGAGAGCACTTCTGAGTGAAAACAAGGGGATGTGAGGTCACTGTTGTTCCTGTAACATTCCTAGATAAGCCAGTGTGGTCCTCTCCTAACCCTGGTGGACACCTGGCTGAATGTACCATTCTTTATGACCTGCTGACCACACACACACACACACGGACACGGACACACACACAGACACAGACACAGACACACACACAGACACAGAGACAGACACATACACACAGACACAGAGACACACAGACACAGAGACACAGAGACACAGACACAGACACACAGACACACAGACAGACACAGACACAGAGACACAGACACAGAGACACAGACACACAGAGACAGAGACACAGACACAGAGACACAGAGACAGACACAGACACAGACACAGACACAGAGACAGACACAGAGACACAGACACAGAGACACAGAGACACAGAGACACAGACACAGACACACAGACAGACACAGACACAGAGACACAGAGACACAGACACACAGACACAGAGGCACAGAGACACATACACAGACACACAGACACAGACACAGAGACACAGAGACACAGGCACAGAGACACAGACACAGACACACAGACACAGAGGCACAGAGACACATACACAGGCACACAGACACAGACACAGACACACATACAGACACAGACACAGACACACAGACACAGAGACACAGAGACACAGAGACACAGAGACACAGACACAGAGACACAGACACACACACAGACACAGACACAGACACAGACACACAGACACAGAGACACAGACACACAGACACAGACAGACAGACACAGACACAGAGACACAGACACAGAGACATACACAGACACACAGACACAGACACAGACACACACACACACACACAGACACAGACACACACACACACACACAGACACAGAGACACAGACACACAGACACAGACACAGACACACAGACACAGAGACACAGACACACAGACACAGACGCACAGACACAGACACAGCGACACAGACACACAGACACAGAGACAGACACAGACACACACACACACACACACACACAGACACACAGACACAGACACACAGAGACACAGACACATAGACACACACTGTGACGGCTATGAGTAGCCTGGTTGTCTGTGTCTGTGTGTTTGTGTGTGTCTCTTTAACTAGAACTAGAACGTAACACACACACAGACACAGAGACACAGAGACACAGACACAGACACAGACACATAGACACAGACACAGACACACAGACAGACACAGACACAGACACAGACACACACACACACACACACACACACACACACACAGACACACACACAGACACAGACACAGACACACACACACTCCAGTCCCCCCTGCTTCCCCACACACACACACTCTCTCCAGCCCATCTTGTCCCCCTACCCCCCCACCACCCTCTGATACCACATCATCCAGAGGAACCAGGGGCCCTGCGCACCCCCCAGCCTAATTACAGCAGAGCCCTCCTCCTCCCTCCTCCTCCCTCCTCCTCTCTCCCTGCCTCCAGCCTCCTCACCCCCCCAGCCTCCTCACCCCCCCAGCCTAACTACAGCAGAGCCCTCCTCCTCTCTCCTCCTCCCTCCTTCTCCCTCCTCCCAGCCTAAAGCCTCCTCACAGCGCCTGGCTGCACGGCCCAATCTAAACAAAGATTTGGCCTTTCAATAACGTAGATAAAAGAAGCTGCACTCCTTCCTCAGCAAGACCTCCACTGACTGCACTGGACCAAATTAATTATACTGGGAATCTGTCTTCAACCAAACACCTACCTCCCTATAGTTCAACTTAATCTTTACTGGAAACACAACACTTAAGACTTAAGAGAATAGATAAAGCAAGATCGAGTTTGCTGTTTTCCCCACATGACAAATAAGCACGCATAACTGGTAGAGTATATACGGTAGGGAGGCTACAATAAGATACTGAGCTGATGAGTGTGATGGTGGACCACCTTGGAGAAGTGGTGCTAGAGTACAGACAGACAGACAGACAGACAGACAGACAGACAGACAGACTGGGTATGAGTAAGCTGAGAGAGCTGCAGCAAGGCTGGGTGCCTCTCTGTCTGACGCCAAGAGAGACAGTGTTGGGTAGCCACAATTAAAAAAAGAAAAATCTCTCCCCTCAACCTCCCTCTCTGTGTGGTGCGCGTGTGGTTTGCGTGTGCGTGCATATGTGTCATGCGTGTCATGTGGCACATAAGAGTTTGGGAACTTTGGGGGAAAATGACGATCGGAAAAAAACAGAGCAGATTTAGGTGTTAGTTAGCCTATAATCACTGAGAAATGTGTTCGCCAGAAGGTAAGTTAAGGTTTCATTGCGTTATTTCCAGTTAACAAGCATGTGTGGAACATCCCACAGTTAGCTAATACACGGTATGAGCCGGTCCCCACACTGCCATGACCACACAGAGAGAGAGATAGTCTTGGCTGTGGAATGCTAGCTTGCTCCCCAATCAGGAGAGGAGAAATTACAGTGCAGATCTGTCCCACATCCTGTCTCCTACAGGCATCCAGATGAGCTACGTTGTTCCCTGGCCGACTAGCCCGACCACCTCTACGCCAACACGGCAGTCACGCTTCCCGGTCACGTCTCACGTCTCTCGTCTCTTCACTATACTGGCTAACCCCGCTGGTGGAGTGAGCTTCCCACGGCTGTCAGAACTGCAGAGTCCATCTCCCCGTCTTCTGCCGAAGACTGAAGACCTCCATCTCTTCAGGCTACACCTTAACTGCTCCTCCTGAGACATCTACTAACCCCCAGCACTGTGTCTCCTGAGACATCTACTACCCCCTAGCACTGTGTCTCCTGAGACATCTAGCCTACTACCCCCCTAGCACTGTGTCTCCTGAGATATCTACTACCCCCCAGCACTGTGTCTCCTGAGACATCTACTACCCCCCAGCACTGTGTCTCCTGAGACATCTACTACCCCCCAGCACTGTGTCTCCTGAGACATCTACTACCCCCCTATACTGTGTCTCCTAAGATTTCTACTTCCCCCCTTGTACTGTTTCTCCAGTGTCTATAAAAAAACAAAAAATATTCTATCACGACGACTGCCAGTGGCCCCTGGCCTGAGCTAGATTACTCTTCCTGCTACGACTGGTGGATTGATGATTCACTTGCTTAGTCAAATGTAGCGATTGTAAGTCGCTTCGGAATAAGGCGTCTGCTAAATGCCAAAAATGTAAATGTTCCCTGGGCCAGAATTGGCTAAGCCTTGTCTTTGCATTAAACAGACCAGACGTGTGGACGTGGACCAGGTACAACTTGTTTTGCCCAGGACAGAAGCGGACAGACTCTGGCTGTCAGACCCGGTCCTGATCTTTGCCAGGGAAAGGCCAGATCTGGCTGGTATGTGGATGTGTCATTACATTTACATGTTTGGCATTTAGCAGACACATTATTCCAAAGCGACTTACAATCAATACATTTGACTAAGCAAGTGAATCATCAATCCACCAGTCGTAGCAGGAAGAGTAATCCAGCTCAGGCCCGGGGCCATTGCTAGAAGGAAAAACCTTCTTCTATGAACTTCTTCTAAACCTAGGTCAGAGGTTCCCAAACTTTTTTTAACCAAAGCACCCCTGAAGCTTTCCCCCTTCTCCAAGGCACCCCAACTCTACGAAGATTTAAAAAATGCCTCGGAGCTTAAACTAAAAACAATACACGATGAATTGGTTTGAAAATGTGTGTTTATATATAATACATAAGTATTGCCCCAATGAATTTTAACAAGATAATAAAAGTCATAAATGAACTGTAATGGATGGGCAAGAATGCATAGGTCAGTCAAACTATCGCTAAATTAAATAAAATTGTGGCCCTCAAGGATTGTACAATATGGGAGGAGACTCAGAGGGAATTCTTCACACAAATAAAATATCAAAGGCCTGTATAATCAATCAATGGAACAATGCTTTTTTGGGGGGCTTAAAATAATGCCTTAAAATGTAATTCTCATTTCAATGCTCATTCTGAGATTATTATTTCACATCTGAACCAAACGGGTATAATAATTTAACAATAATAATCATGACAGAATTGTAAAAATTGAGAGAAATACAAAACAAAGAAATATGTTGTGCGCATTAGTGGGACACATGCGCCTGCTTTTGGGAGCAGAGTCTCTTTATGCGGGGAGAGATAGTGGACACCGCGACACGCAGGTCCTGTTCCACTGACAGACGCGTGCGTGTCTTGTTCTTGACGTATGCTAGAGAAGAAAAAGCCAGCTCGCACAAGTAGGAGGTTGGGAAGGGTAAAAGCACCTTGATGGCGCTCTCTGAGAGAGATGGATATTCATGTCCCACAAGCAGTCAAAACCTATCCAAACCTAGCTCACCATGTTTGAGCTTCAGTGTGCGGTCCATAATGAGCTCTGCCAGTTCATCTTGAGCTTTGCTGCTCAAACTAGCGGCTGATGCTGATGAGAGGGGGTTGAACGGATCCCGGAGCCAGTCGAAGTCTTCGTTCATTGGAGGGAAATAGGACTCAAATCTCTCCTCCAGCATACGTAGGTGCGCAGCGATCAGATTCAAGAAAGACGCTGACTTGTGTGCTGCGTCATTGGCCGTCAACGTAAACATTTGTGTTTTTCTTGGCCACCCCGTCTTGCCACCGTCTCAATTTGGATCGGAATCCGTTCAGTTTGTCTGTCGCTGTCAGGATATTCTCAGCCTTCCCTTGCATTTTTATGTTGAGGTCATTAAGGTGGCTGAAAATATCTGCCAGATAAGCAAGCTTAATCCACCACGATTCATCTTCCAATTGTTCTTTGTATGGCAAGTCGTGCTCACTGACATCAGTTCATCTTGGAGCTCATAGACACGGGATAACACCTTGCCCCGCGACAGCCAGCGGACCTCTGTGTGTAATAAGAGCCCCTCATGCTCGGACCCCATCTCATTGCACAATGTGCTGAACAGCCGTGACTTCAGCGGGCGTGATTTTACATAATTAACCATTTTCACCGCTTGGTCCAAGACTTCAGTGAGGAGTAGTTAGTTAGTAACTAGTAGGCCTAGTTAGTAAATTAATATCTTTCAAATCTGAGAAATATATATTTTATTTGCTTATGAACTCCATTGCACATGTAATAAACAAACGTTTATTCATGTATTATTATTATAATTTTATATTATACTTTTTTTTTTTTTTTACGAGCAGATTTGGCGGCACCCCAGGGTGCCGCGGCACCCACTTTGGGAACCTCTGACCTAGGTTGTTGTTGGGGTTTTTTGGTTGTCTTTTTAGGTTTTAGGTTGTCTCAGTTATCACTTGATAAACGGGCCAGATCTTGGCCAGGTCTGGTTGCTTAACACTAGAACAGTAGTGACACAGTGAGTAAAAATTAATGTATAATAATAATATATATATAATATAATGTTTTTATATCTTTGCACTGTATCAAATTTCAGGACCCTCCTTTCATGACTTTCCCTAGATATGTGCGTTCTACCACCCAGTATCCTTACATTTTCAAAATCACATCAGGATAAGCTAGTATGAAGCTATTTTGCCATTTTTCTGTGTAGGAGGCAGGCTAATTTACAAGACGCGCCAGCTAGTGGTCGTTGTGTGTAAATAGCAGCTTCCCATTGTAAAGACTACTCAGCACAGCTGTTCTAGTGTTAATGGTTAGATGTGGTAACCGTATCTTGCCCGTTTCTGGGCCATAATTCCAAGTGGTAACTGGGCCACATGCCACATGTTGGCTAAGATTTGGCATTTCCATGGTGAGGATTCGGTTAGGTAGAGTGTCCAGAGCCAATCAACTCCTGGGCCATGGACATTCTAACCCTAACATTCTGGTGAGGTGGTCAGATCGGGGTTAGTTACGACAACCAGACCTGGCTCTGTTCTACTCATATTATGGTCAAATTCCGACCGTACTACAACCCAGTAAAGGTTGTATTGTGGTCCAGAGGGACCATGACCGTTACCATTCAGATTTGTTGAAATTGCCAATGCTAATGCTAAGACAAGGGAGTCTGTCAGATCTTCCGCCGCTAGGTGTAGCTAGGTGTAGCGAGGTGTAGCTGGGTGTAGCTGGGTGTAGCTAGGTGTAGCTAGGTGTAGCTAGGTGTAACTAGGTGTAGCTGGGTAGCTAGGTATAGCTAGGTATAGCTAGGTGTAGCTGTTTCGGCCGCCATGTTGTTTTCTTCTGTCAAGTGTCTTATTTTACCTAGAATGCATTGCGTGACAGGCTATCTAAATCAGTCTTACTTTAGCCTCTCTAGCCACTCATAGGTGAGCTTTACGCAACAGGGACATTCAGTCTCACCGACTTAAAGTGAGAAGAGTAAGGTAAGTGACTGGGAGGGACGTATTATCAGGGCCACATTCCTCATACCAGACCTGGCCCACAACAAACCACAGACTCTCACCCACCCAGGGCTGCCCCTCTCCCCCCCTCACATTCAGACCAGGGCTGGGGCCCAGATAACACTTGGCCGGGGTTCATAATGTGCGTACACTCCTCCTCTGGGAGTACAGAAAGACTGTGTAAGGTAGGGAGATGAAAGGGATATGGAAAGTTAGATCTTTACCTTTTCTTTTTACTCTTTTATATTCATTCTATGCTTTATGTTCTTATTCCTGTTGTAAAGCACTTTGAGCTGCATTTCTTGTATGAAAGGTGCTGTATAAATAAAGTTTTACTTAGTTAGTTAGTTACTTAGTTAGTTACTTTGTGTATTTCCTAAGGACGACCCCACCTATCATCCCCCTATCATCATGTCTTACATGCTTTTACATGCTTTTTCTGAAAATAATATTGTATATAATGTCTAGTAGGCCTAGTTAGTTAATGAGAGCCTATTGCTATACTGCTCTGATAAATTTACTTGTATACAATGTTTATTTTTATTTATTTTTAGAGAACGGCTTATGACATCTGGCCACAGGGACAACAATTGAAAAGTAGCCATTTGGCTAAAACTGACTCTTTTTTTTACCAACTGGTTTATTAATGTGTACTGTCCCTGGCCAACAGGGGCGGCGCTAGGGGGTGGCTACTTGGGCTCAAGCCCCGGATGTTTTCTGAAAAGCCCTGAATGTTTTACTTTAAAAAAAAAAAAAAAAAAAAAAAAAAATGTGAGTAACGTGCAGTACCGGAGTCCAACAGAGAGGCAGCAGCTGCGCGACATTAGCCTGCGTACTGCGTAGCCTGCCCTGCCCTGAAGAAGAAGTGATCTCAATCAGTGCCTCTCAATCAGTGCCTGACAAAAGTGTAAGGATGGATATCCGAAAGTTTTTTTCAAAAAAACAATCGCCAAGAACTGTTGCAGCAGCCGTATCAGCAGCTGACAACAATGACATCACCAGCAGTGATGACATAGATGATGTTTCAGGTTTGTGAATCTTATTAGAAAGGTGACTGACTCACTGACACTACTTTTCCGGTTTGCTAATGCTAGCTGGCTATCATAACATAACGTTATGTTATAATGAAAATGAAAAATAGCAAGGTACTGTTACGGTACATGGTAAGAAATCAAACAAACGATAATACTTATACAAATAAAGTGAATAACAGGCTGATAGTCTTTGATATCTGCACTCTGGTTGACTGAGTAACAAGTGAAAAATAATGATTTAACGTTAATGTTACAGCTAGTAAACATGCAGTAACCACATTAAGTATGCCCTTATAGTATGTATGTATACAGAACATGACTCAAATCTATCCTAAGATGTAACGCTAACTAACTAAGTTTGTTTAATGTCCCAGGGGGAATTTGATTTCACAGTACTATACACAGGCCAACAATACATGTAATATATCGTCATATAACACAGGACAAGACTCTAAATACAATATAAGTGCTGAGCACAGAGTCTGCCCTGATATACATACTGTAACATAACTAGCCTCAGCCCATCAATTATGTAATTCTATACAAATATAAATGATGGTGACTGACAGGGGGAGCTACGTGTGCTGACCTCCCTCTGTGCCCAGAACCACCACAATTAGTTTGCTTCATTAAAGGGTGTGAATGTGTTCTCCAGTGCCTTTTGTCCGCTTTAAGGTGGTGGTAAGTTGAAGGTTGAAGGCAAATTTCCATTTGGGCTAATTCTCCCTCTGGGCTAAGCCCCGGATCTCCTACAATCCTAAATCCGCCCCTGCTGGCCAATAAATAAATAAATAAAATAAAATAGAATCATCTCACCCTCATCGAGAGCCGATCCAAAGCTAACGACCTCCCTCTCAGCCACCTAATTAAGTAAGTAACCCCTAATTGATCTAATTACGACCAGAAATAGAATGATGAATGCACTGTCTGCACTCTCTCTTTCTTGCTGAATAGACCGGTCTGTTTCCATGGCCTTGCTGTTCACTTCAATGTTTCAACTGGCAAGGCTGGAGGGGGGTAGGGAGGAGGGAGGGGGGGTGGAGGAGAGGAGGGGAAGAGAGGAGAGGGGAGGGGAGGAGGAGAGATGGGGAGGGGAGGAGGGGAGGAGGAGAGGGGAGGAGGAGAGATGGGGAGGGGAGGAGAGGAGAGCGGAGGGGAGGAGAGGAGAGGGGAGGAGGAGAGGGGAGGAGGGTGGGGAGGGGTTGGGGGGGTGTGTGGGGGTGTGTGGGTTGGCTTAGGCTGTTGGCAGACATCGGCGATGCATTCTTTGTAACAGCCATGTTCTGTATATGGAGACAATCTGCTCGGCGGTTAGGATGTTTTAGGACAGTGTGTATATATAGTACAGACATTTCTACGAAAAGGAAGGCAGATCCTTCATGAATAATGTATAAGATAGAATGTGTCTGAGACAGGAAGTCCTGACATGAATCTCAACACCAGCACTTTCTCATATCACCACACTGGACCACAAACAATGTGATTGTTATTCGCCTCAGATATCGTTTATTTCGTTAAATAATCTGGGGCCGGATTCACCAAAGTGTTCTTAAGATAATTCTTAAGACAATTCTTAAGAAAAAAGATAAGATGTTCCTAAGAATGTTCTTAAACGCTATTCACCATTTTTTTCTTATTTTTTCTATGTCTTAAGAACTTCTTAGTTTTCTCACTTAAGAAGTTCTTAGATTTTGAACTGTGATTTTTACACCTGTGTGTCTCTCTCTCTCTTTTGAACTTATGAAGAACTTCAATCTAAAATGTGAATATAAAATAAATAATAGTAAGGACATTGTTTCAGTTACTTGGCCTACTTAAATAACATGTTCATAATGATTAATTAAGTAGTATACATCAAATACAACAACTGCCTCCTTGATTTACTTTCTGAGTACATTGTGGTGTAATCTAGGAATAGGCCTACATGTGACACAGGCTGAAAGGCCCATTTCAGTTATATCTCAAACATACAAACATGTGATAGACATTCACACATTCACACAAAACATTCACACAAAAGTACTCTGACCAACTTGAATTAACAATATGTGTTAACACATTGTCTAGGGCTAAACTAAATATTAATAAAATCAAATAAATGCAATACAAAATTGTTCAAGTAAGACTTACCTTTCACTTTAGCTGCTTTAAGACAGGTGAGAGCTTCTCTTAAAGTTAAGAAGACATTTGAGAAGAAATCTAAGAACTTTGTTTTGGAGAATCTCATTTGTTCTTAAGTTCTATCTTAGGAAAAATCTTAAGAAGAAAGTTAAGAAAAAACTAAAGTTAAGATAAGATTTTCTTCGGGAATACCAAATCTTCTTAAGTTTTGTCTTAAGAACAAATTTGTTCTTAAAAACGCTTGGTGAATCCGGCCCCTGGTATCCCACAACATCCTTCTCTCCCTAGCTCTGTTTTTCCTGACGAGGCAGCAGGAGAATGGATGGATGGTTTAACACAGATTTTGCTTTTGGGACGGAATGAATTTCATGAGCAGATGAGGCTTCCTTACACCCTGTGTGTTTAGCCGTGCTTAGCTGCCAAGCACATGTGCAAAAGGGGACCGCTGGCTGTGAGAACAGGCGGCATTGCCACTCCTCCATAGACTGCCATGCCAGTCTCTTACAGTTTCTCTCTCAACCACACAAGGAAGACAGCAAACTAACTATCTCTTCACCAAGGCAGCAAAGTGTCTAACTATCTGTTCACTGAGGTAGCAACATGTCTAACTATCTGTTCACCAAGGTCGCAAAGTGTCTAACTATCTGTTCACTGAGGTAACAAAGTGTCTAACAATCTGTTCATCAAGACAGCAAAGTGTCTAACTATCTCTTCACCAAGACAGCAAAGTGTCTAACTATCTGTTCACTGAAGTAGCAAAATGTCTAACTATCTGCTCACCAAGGTAGAAAAATGTCTAACTATCTGTTCACCAAGGTAGAAAAGTGTCTAACTATCTGTTCACCAAGGTCAGACAGACAGAAGTGGGGCTTGTCTATAAGCCCTGAACAAGACACTGTGTCACAAAGTGTCCCATTGACGCTCTGAGACCTTCACACCTGCAGTTTGTCCTCAGCCTGTGGTAATTTACACCAACTCTTTAGCCCGCGTCAGTTAATTGGGTTAAGCCTGACCCTGGGGTAACTAGAACTGGGGAGGGGAGGAGGGGAGGAGGGGAGGGGAAGAGGAGAGGGAGAGAGAGGGGAGGAGAGGAGGGGTGGAGGAGAGGAGGGGAAGAGGAGGAGATGAGGAGAGGAGGAGAGAGGAGGGGAGGAGGAGGGGAGAGGGGGAAAGGAGGGGAGGAGGGGAGGAGGAGAGGAGGAGAGGGAAAGAGAGGGGAGGAGAGGAGGGGTGGAGGAGAGGAGGGGAAGAAAGGAGAGGAGAGGAGGGGAGGAGGAGAGATGGGGAGGGGAGAAGGAGAGGAGAGGAGGAGGAGAGAGCTGTGTGTCCGAGGGTCAGCAGATGTGAGTCTCACCTGCTCCTCTCCACATGTCACCTCTCTGGAGGGACGACGGCGTCAGCGGAACAACTGTAACTCGATTACCGGTTACTGGGGACCGCGGGGACACACACGGTGTGGGAACAGATAAGGAGGTTGTGTGTGTGGGGGGGGGGGACGACGAGTAAGCAAAGAGAGAGGGAGAAGAAGAAGAAGAAGAAGAAGAAGAAGAAGAAAGGGGATCTTTCCCCCCCAACACCACACAGACAGGGAAGAGAAAATGGTAAATGGTAGGCTAAATGGACTGCACTTATATAGCGCCTTTTTTGGTGCTCCAAAGCGCTTTACAACGGCCTCTCATTCACCCACTCACACACACATTCACACACCAATGGCGGCAAGCTGCCATGCAAGGCGCCGGCCCGCTCACTGGGAGCAATTTTGGAGTTCAGTGTCTTGCCCAAGCACACTTCGACATGTGGCCAGCCGGTGCTCGAACCGCCGATCTGCCAACCTTGCGATCATTAGACAGTGGCTCTACCTCCTGAGACACAGCCTCTACCTCCACCAGCCTCTACCTCCTGTGCAACAGCCTCTACCTCCTGAGACACAGCCTCTACCTCCACCAGCCTCTACCGCCACCAGTCTCCACCTCCTGAGACACAGCCTCTACCTCCTGAGACACAGCCTCTACCTCCACCAGCCTCTACCTCCTGAGACACAGCCTCTACCTCCACCAGCCTCCACCTCCTGAGACACAGCCTCTACCTCCACCAGCCTCCACCTCCTGAGACACAGCCTCTACCTCCACCAGCCTCTACCTCCTGCGCCACAGCCGCCCCATAGAGAAGAGAAGTGTTCCACAGCTGGATCTGAGCTGTTGTGTCTGAGCTCGGTCCCAGCTGCCAGAGGCCGACCGACTGTCCCTCTTCCTTGTTTTCCTTTCTCTCTCTTTCTCTCCTTTCCTTTTCTTTCCCCCATATCTAAGTGCTCTTCACAGCACAGCCGTTCCACAGAGCCTTGGCAGCGACACAGAGAGGTCAGCCTCACCTGCAGCCCAGCAGACAGTCTGGCAGACCGGCCGAATGTCTGATGAACATCCCCCGTCCCGCGAGAGAGCAGCTTAAGCCCATCTTCCTTCCTTCCCCTCCAGATGTGAGCAGGAAGCCTCTCTCCGAAGCCTCTCTCCACACCAGCGGGACCTCTGTCCCCCTCATAAGACTTCAGCCTCACACTGTCTGCTCTCAGCATGACGACTCGCTATGTCCACATATGTCATTACAAAAGGCCCATGTACTGTACACAGGGCTCCTGCCACAGGTCCTTGAAATCCTTGAAAGTTTGTGAATTTGAGAAAAATAAATCAAGGTCTTAAAGGTTTTTGAAAATAGACATGGGTCATTGAAAGTGCTTGAATTCCTCTCTCTCTCTCTCTCTCTCTCTCTCTCTCTCTCTCTCTCTCTCTCTCTCTCTCTCTCTCTCTCTCTCTCTCTCGAAATAAATACATATAGGTAACATGTAGAAGGGATTAAAACAACCATACTAGTTACGAAGGTTAATTAGTTAGCTAGATTTTAAACTGACATAACGCCGTTAGATTTGAAACCTGTTCATGGTCATTCCTATTATATACATTCTCATCTAGATCTGTCTCAAACTATGTGTGTATGTGACGAGTGTGTTGCATCCTTGAATTTGAAGGAATTGAGTCTTGAAAGTCCTTGAAAGGTGCTTGTATTTTATGTTTCAGAAGGTGTGGGAACCCTGTGTTCACATGACTACCAACGCAAAACCCCGACACCAAGTCTGGCCACTTTGTCTGAAATATTATTAGTGTGCACAATAGCCTAATGTGTGTAATATAATCATATTTTAGAAAAAAAAAGTATAGTTTTTACTTGAGGGCCGTTTGTTTGACACCTAGCGAACTCAGTTTTACCATAATTTAAGAGGGAGTTGTCATGACAACCACCAACTGTAACTTTCAAAAAAGGCTAGTTTGTCTTTACGAGCCCTGTGGTCAGGGTTGCCAGATAGGATTGACAATTTCCAGCCTAACCACAGTCTAAAAACCGCTAAATCCACCAAAAACCACCAGCCCCAAAACCTATATTGTCAGAAAAACTCTAATTACTATTGGGCATTCTTTGTTTTGTTTTGTTTGCAACATTCAATTCAAGTTTTTTTTTACTTCGAACAGGACATTAGGGGCAAGCTCACTTCCCAATTTCCACAGGAATTGTCCCTGTCTCGTTGCTTATAATATTATTAAGGTCAGAATACCTGTATAGACAGGCTTTATAGACAGGCTTTTGGATAGCCCCAAGGGCCTGTCTTTCTGTGTCCTGCTGATGCTGTTACACCTGTTGTCTGTTACTTGTTCTTATTTTCACTTGTTTTGCCTGTTTTTAACCTGCTGTGACTTTCGCTCTTGTATTATGTTTTATTGTGTTTCTTATGTAAAGCACTTTGTGACCCTTGGTCTGGGAAAGGTGCTGTATAAATACATTTTACTTACTTACTTACTTACATTTTCCAGCACACCTGCACTCACCTCTATTACCGCTACTCTACCCGCCTAAGCACAGCCAGACAGAGCTTCAATGTTGTGGTGATTCCACCAGTTACAGCCGACACAAATTGCCAATAATTACGCCTGTTTTTGCACTTGTACCCATTTTGCGCCAGCTGAAAATAGAGCTCTAAGTGTGGCTCATTTCAGGGGCTGGTTTAGGTTTAGGTGAGTTCTGTGTTCTGGGGACGATATTTCATCAAAGCGTACACTTAGCAAGTCCAACACAAAACAGATACAAATCGAAAAAAACTAAACATTTACATTGGCTCTCCCACCTCCTCTCACTGTGGCACTGTTTTACACACACACACACACACACACACACACACATACACACACACACACACACACACACACACACACAGACAGACACACGTACACACACACACACACAGAGACACAGACACACACAGAGACACAGACACAGACACACACAGACACACACACACACACACACACACACACACACACACAGAGACACAGACACACACAGAGACACAGACACAGAGACACACACACACACACACACACACACACACAAAGACACTCCACACACGCACACACAGAGACACACACACTACACACAGACAGACAGACACACACACACACACACACAGACAGACAGACAGACACACACACACACACACCACACACACACACACAGACACACACACACACACACACACACAGACACACACACACACACACACACACACACAGAGACACAGACACACACACAAACACAATGCTCTGACAGTGTAATTTATATTATTTTACATGTATTCTAATTTACAGCCTACATAATTTATGTTAATAATAATTTACACCACACACACACACACACACACACCCACACACACACACACACGTTCTGAGTAAGCCACTGATGAATGATATAGCCTACCATCCACAGCTCCATAGAACATTAAACATTTCAACACAAACCTCTTCCTCTTCCTGTACCCGTTGGACAGCGGCAGTTGATTCAGATGATGGATGATGATGATGGATGTCAGAGCACAATAAAACACCCTCGGCTGTCTCTCTCTGAGGGGCTACGGTCTGAACACCCACACTCTGTCCAGATGTACCTCACTGTTTATGTTCGCTCCAGTGGCCCTGCTCGGTCCTGGGGTAAGTGCTCTAGGAAGTATTATATTTGCAAACACATTAAGTAGGCGAGTACATAGAATTTCCTGCAATTTTGCCCGTTCCCCCTATAAATATTGTGATAAACCGCAGAGCCACAGAGATCATCCTGTCTTGCATCAGGGCAAATCCCAGGGTTCCTACAAGTTTCAACAAGTCAGATTTTTTTAGACCTTTTTAGACCTTTTTTGTTTTTACCTCTTTGAATAGAATGTTAGACCTATTCGCGACACCATATGATAGCTTTTTGTCATCCTTGAGGTGATGAAATTAGGGGTTTCACTGCCATACAGACAAAAAAGGAAGCGATATTGGCATTTTTGGTTCCAGCTTGATTCATTTCCGCATAAATAGATGTGGTCGGACTGATTTCCTTGCAGGATCTCATTTTTAAGACCTAGCGCCTCATTTTTAGACCGAATAACTGAAATCTGTTACCTTTTTAGGCCTTGTGGATTGGATTGCTGTATTTTAGACTTTAAGGTTTTTTAAGACCAGCACGGGAACCCTGAAATCCTGTGTTGCAGGGAGACAGAGAACAGTCTGGTGTTCAAACAGACACAAGAACTTTTAGTTGGTCACCAGCCCTCTTCAGAAAGATATGAGGTATAAAAACACCAGCCTCATATATTTAGCCAATATGTCTGACGCTCCATGACTATTTTTGTACAACATGTAACAGAGTATGTTAGATTGGATAAACTCTATATTGATTTAATTTGACCATCCCACGACCTCACTTTCGCTTTGTGTTTCTTTTTTCTTTTCATACTATTGTGTTATGTTTGTAAGGAAGCTCTATCTGTTTGAGAGTTTCTTATACATAAAGTGAAAATGTATAAGTAAAGTGATAACTTAAAAAAAAGTTTTAAAAAATAAATAAAAAGAACCAGCCTAAAACTGCTAATTCCACTGGTCTCAGAAAGGTAAATCTTACTGTAAATGTGTAAACGTTGTATGTTCATATCCTGGTGATAAGTCAGACACAAGCAGGACTTTAACTGGATTTTAACACTTACTAACTTAACTTATTAACTCTCCTTTAGAGAGGAGACCAGTGACAGGAGGACTAGGAGAGTGATTGAACTAGGGATGCTCCGATCTGGATTTTTGGGGCCGATACCGATCACCAATTTTTTTCCTCAAGATCAACCGATACCGATACCGATACCGATTTTTAAAAAAATACATAACTGTAGGCCTACTGACTGGATAGCCTACATATTTTTTGCTTTTTAGACAAAAGTTTTGATCCATTAGGCACCAAGCAAACGCAGACCCATTTTTATGGCATAGTAAAAGTCTGGCCTATCACCCAGTTAGGGCCTGAAGCCCAAGTCAGTGATATGGCTGTATAAAAGACATCAGAAACGTGGCCTTCATGGTTTACATACTGTTACGTCCTCCTATGTTTTCTGTTCAGTTATCTGTCTTCCCCAGGAAAAAAAAGGAAAAAAAAAAAAAGATCGGTTTTTGCGATCGGCCATTTTTGCCGATCACCGATCGAGTCATTTGGAGTGAAATCGGCCGATTTAAATCGGTGGCCGATAAATCGGAGCATCCCTAGATTGAACGCCCAGGTGTCTTTTTCAAAGCCCAAACACATTCAATGCATTCTACATGGTACACACACACACACACACACACACACACACACACACACACATTCAATGCATTCTACATGGTACACACACACACACACAGACACACACACAGACTGACACACAGACACACACACACACACACACACACACACACACACACAAACACATTCAATAGTTTCTACATGGTTGTTTTCCTGGACGTCTGATGCGGCCCTATTTGCGGCTGTTGTAGTAAGTTTGGGTGGATGTCAAAAAAAGCCCTGATTCAATACTATGTCAGGCTGGAGTTAAACCCAGCTGGGGAACCCGCCTGGCCTTTTGTCCATGCTTAAAGAAGTGTGACTGTGACATTGAAAACAGAAACTGTGGCTTTCTGGAGGAGTAGAAAGATGCGAAGCACACGTTGGAAATAGAGGGAAAACACAAGACGTTCACTACTGAGTCCAGTCAGTCAGAGCTGAAACTGAGACAAAGCAATTGATATGAGCTTAAGAAACGCCAGATGGTACTGTGTGGTTTCGCCTAATGACCTAAACTGCCTTTGCCTGCCACCATGGTGGTGATCCAGATATCAGTTCACACTTCACAGCCCTCTGTGATACTCCAACAGTATCTGGCTTAAAGAAATACAGAATCAAGATTCCAATAAAGAATGACTGTGAGTTCTAAATGACTTCACAATGCATTCATCCATGCTGACGGATATTAAACAAAGATTTAAGACAATTTAATGGAAGAAACCTCCATGGTTATGATGATTAAATGAAGGCAGGCGACAAGTCTAACGTTGAAGACTGACAGAGAGAACCCAGAGCCTGTCTGTTCACTGTTAACTTAACACAGTACAAGACACCATGGTACTTATGGTTATACGTTGCATTGTTAAGCTCTATTTTCAGTGCGAAACAAGAGTAAGAGATTCAATTACTTTTGAAATTTCCCTGCACAAATATAGGGTTGTGAGTTTTGCACCTACCCTGTCTGTCTGTCATTGGGGAGGAGGGCTAGAGTAGGTAGGGGAAAGTGCAGGGATCCAAACTAAGCCTTTCCCCTGGTGGCAATGGTGCGACTAACCCTTTTCATTTGTGACACGTTCTAATGCTTTGGTCCTCATATCGGAAACTGATGTAATGATCAGACTTTTCTTTCGAAAAATGCGAATCCATTTCCACGTTGTTGAAAATGAACGACACATCGCTAGTCAACTAACACAGCTTGTTTTGTGAGCCTGCTAACAATGTAAAGTAGTGTTGTAGTTAACTAGCCCAATCCATTTTGGCTTGACTAGCGAGTTTGTGTTGTCATTCTCAACAACGTTGATACATAGTTCCGTGTTTCAAAAGAAAAGTCTGAACATTTTCATTGGTTGCCGACATGCGGACCAAAATGACCAGACTGTGTCACATTTTATCGCACAGCCGAAGTCAAACGATCATATTCTGGATCCTTGAAGGGGGTGTAGTTGTATTTGGGGTAGACCAGACTTCGAGAGGGGGCCAGTCTTGTCTTTCAGGAAACCGTTCCCCAGGACACTTCCTCCCTGTACGCAACACCTCAACAACCTTCCAGATGTTTCCAAGACCGTCAGTGACAGACAGAGATTAGTCATTTGCTGTGGATTAGGGGAAAAATATGACCTCACACCACTTAAGTACTGAATTAGGTTTTCCTCTAAAACCCGTGGAACACCGGACCAACAGTGTTCAGGACCAGCAGACATGTTAACAGCACCTGTCAGGGTGGACCTGGGGAAGGCGGTTGCTAACGGTAGTAATTGTTTAAATGAGAAATAATCGTCAAGCAACGGACACGTGTTTGCTCTCAATCACTCACATTCTCATGGGTTTATTATGAACTTTATTCTTATTTTTCCATTAGTCTGGCTGCTTTCACATTGGCAGGCATGGAGAAAAGGCAGCAGAGAGTTCCACTTCATTGTCAGTTTGCGTAGCTAACAGTTGCTGTGAAATGACTGGCGTTCCAATTCACCCTGAACAAGAATATACTCATTGGAAACACACTGTGTTATGAAGCCTTGGGATGTATTAGGTTTCCTGACCAAAAAAAGAGAGAGAGAGCTTTTCACAGAGAGCTTTGTCTATCATTTAGCTGCACTAATCAAAGTTAAAGGATGAAAAAGAAATGCTATCAGTGTCAATGTCTTTTCAAGGACTCACAGCTCAGGCTAGAAAGAGGTTTTGGTCTCAAAACCAACTGACAAACGCACAACTTTGACTCTCAGCGACCAAGAGACAAAATGCCCAAATTGAAGTTATTTTCTCTTGCAGTAATCAGCGCTCTTGTCATGTCGCTAAGGGGGCCCCTGGGTGATGACAGCTCTGGGCTATTCTGTCCCAAACCCGGGGGCGGTGGGGGCGGGGCTAAGCCACGGGATCTAGTCTCTCCTCACACTCCACTAATGAGGACTGAAGTGAGATCAGATAAGAGTACGGGAGGGAGGAGGGAGGGAGGAGGGAGGGAGGAGGGAGGGAGGAGGGAGGGAGGGAGGAGGGAGGGAGGGGGTGGGAGGGAGGGAGGCAGGGAGGGAGGGAGGGAGGGAGGGAGGGGGAGGGAGGGAGGAGGGAAGGAGGGGGAGGGAGGGAGGGGGAGGGAGGACGGAGGGAGGGAGGGAGGAGGGGGAGGGAGGAGGGAGAGAGACAGCCTGCCAGACAGAGAAGGAAGCCCCCCCACCTCTGTCACCTCCACCCCCCATGCCAGACCTCCCCCTCCCCCCCCCCACCTATGCCCCCCCCCCCCCCCCCCATGCCAGGGCTCGTTGGAGCTCGTTTCCTCCCCAGCTGCCTGGGGACGTCCTCTCGCCTTTCCACTGGAGCAGAGACCCAGCAGAACCAGACAAACCCGGCAGAACCAGACAAACCCGGCAGAACCAGACAGAGGGGCGATTCTCTTACCCTCACACAGAGACACACCGGACCCGACAGAACCGTACTGTTCTAGTGAAGTGCTCCTTATTTACCTATAATACATGATCCTGACACCTGACCACCTTCAAAAATGCATCATCAGTGTGCTACTACTAGGCCTACTGCACTGTATGTATGATGACTGTATGATGATGCATATGAAACATCCAATAAGAATAAGAGAATAATGATAAGACACAAAAACATTTTTACGTGTGTGTAAAACGCCTGTGTGGGCCGCGAATACTTGAGATTTGTAAGTGGGCCTGGAGTCCAAAAAGGTTGGGAACCGCTGCTCTACGGGGTCCTTTGACATCGAGGTTCACGCTGAGGGTTCATAGAGCAGCTCACTAACATGCTCTATCATATATTATTGTTCTAACCTACTCATGTTGATAATGTAAATTGTGATTTTGTGATTTTGTCTGGATATGGTTGCATGAAATTTGGGATTTTTATTTATTTATTTCTATGTTGTATTAAAATGTATTATTATTGAATTGTATTGTATTATACTGTGATGTGTTGATTTTGTGTGGACCCCACTAATAGTAGCCATTGGTTAACGGTTAATGGGGATCCAAATAAACAAACAAACAAACAAACGCTAAAAGTAAGCGAATAATCCGTCATGCTCCTAGTGTTGAGTTGTCTCATAAATCGCAGCACAAACGCAGCTCTTGGTGAATAAAATGTTTATTTTTCACTTCACACCCTTTTTTTATTCCTCCCAGAATCTCTTTTAATTGTTTTATATATCTTCCACATTGCATTACGAGGCACTTTTTACTGCCTGTCACTCTAATCGGGGACGGAAAACGATTATTTACGATTTTTTTTTTCCTTTTTCAAAAAACACCTAATTATAAAACACGAAGCGATTGACGCACAGGGCTCATGTGACAAACAATCTCACATGTAGAGAAAACATGGTGCCAGACGGTATTAGAATAATCACCAACTGCTGTGCGAGAGAGAAGGAACTTGGGAGAGAGAAAGAGAAACCCTTACCCACTTCAAAAGTTTGGATTGATGATCACAATACCCCTATTGTAATGGGCTTTGGACAGTACTGTGACTGTGTGTGTGGAAAGAAAAGAAAGAGGGGGCAGTGGGAACTTCTTATGCAGAGAGGAGAGGAAAAGGCCCCTTGTCAGCTGGCCTGCTGAGGGGATGGGATGTGGAGCTGCTGGCATCTCTCTCTCTCTCTCTCTCTCTCTCTCTCTCTCTCTCTCTCTCTCTCTCTCTCCTCTCTCTCTCCTCTCTCTCTCTCTCTCTCTCTCCTCTCTCCTCTCTCTCTCTCTCTCTCTCTCTCTCTCTCTCTCTCTCTCTCTCTCTCTCTCTCTCTCTCTCTCTCTCTCTCTCTCTCTCATCTCTCTCTCTCTCTCTCTCTCTCTCTCTCTCTCTCTCTCTTCTCTCTCTCTCTCTCTCTCTCTTCTCTCTCTCTCTCTCTCTCTCTCTCTCTCTCTCTCTCCTCACATGGCACGTCAAGCACAGGCCTTCAGCAGCCAAACAGGCCCAGGACAGGCCAGAGAGAGAGGCTGGCTTTGAAGAACAGCTACAGCTTCATGCTGGGAGAGCCAGAGCTCATGACATCATAGCCTTGTGGGTCTGTGTAGTCTAAAGGCAGGTAGTAGTGGTGTGTGTGGTTTTTTCTGTTGTGAAGCACATTTTTTTTACACATTTACATTTTTGGCATTTAGCAGACGCCTTATTCCAAAGTGACTTACTACAATCAATACATTTGACTAAGGAAGCAAGTGAATCATCAATCCACCAGTCGTAGCAAGGAGGCGTAATCTAGCTCAGGCCAGGGGCCACTGGCAGTGGTGAAGTAAGGTAATAAGCTTGTCTCGTCTCGAGCTTTAACCCCAAAGTGTTCCTCTCTGATGTTTCACAGCATGGAGCAGCAACAACACAGAACAACACAGCAGAGACGTTTAAGCGCTCTCGTGATGTCCTGGGTTCTCTGTGATTTATAATTGGGGGACCGCCCAGATTCCCAGACATCTACTCTCATACTCTCATATGTCTCATATGTCTCATATGTCTCATACTCTCAGATGTCTCATACTCTCATATGACTCATATGTCTCTCCACCCAGTCCAAGAGAAGCCTGCGTCTGCCCCTGTCCCTGAGTGAGGCAGTGTCGAGGTCCTAAAAAGCCGTAAAAATGCTTCCTGCATGGAAACAATGTGAAACCTCCCTTTGTATCTGAGCTGACAGAGGGCTCTGCACTGTCTCTGTTACCATGGTAACCTTTAAAAGGTGAGCAGATCCTCCAGTCCTTCAGAAAGCAGGGGAACTCTCCACCAACAGTTAGTCTATCCAGTCAATGAAGCATTTACACCATTAAAAACGACTCTCAGTGATGATATTATTCATACTAGATGAGTTTAGACCATTCTTGACCCGAGTGTATTTTTTCTTTTCTTTACATGTTTCTATTTATTCTACTTTTGTAAAAAAGTTGATATTGCTAGACAATAATGTCCTGAGTGACTTAGCCGCTCAACAGATCAAAAGAAGGAGAGTGGTGGTCTGGGGTGGTCCAGTAGTCTAGCACCATGGCCTGGGGTGGTCCAGTGGTCTAGCACCATGGCCTGGGGTGGTCCAGTGGTCTAGCACCATGGCCTGAGGTGGTCCAGTGGTCTAGAACCATGGTCTGGGGTGGTCCAGTGGTCTAGCACCATGGCCTGGGGTGGTGCAGTGGTCTAGCACCATGGCCTGGGGTGGTCCAGTGGTCTAGCACCTCGGTCTACAGTGCACACATATGTCCATGTCGGCATGGGTTCGGATCCGGCCCATGCCCTGCTGACATGCCCTCTCTCTCTCCCTTCTTCTCCTTACTTTCCTGTCTGTCTTCACTGTATCTGTCTTAATAAAATGAACAATAAGAGTGGGACTGCCCCCACTCCGAACAAAACAACGTTATAAAACAGAAAGACGGTGTTCCTACCTCCAGGAAGCACGTCCCCGCGGCTGTGTTCTCCTCGATGGACACGTTGTAGAAACTGCTTCCGAAAACAGGCTCGTTGTCGTTTATATCCTGCAACACGATGTGGACCACCGCCGTGGAGGACAGGGGGGGCCTCCCCCCGTCCCTGGCCACCACCGTCACGCTCGGCGTGGGGTCAGTCTCATAATCCAGCTGCGTCAGCGTGGTGATGATCCCGGTCGCTGCGTCGATGCCGAACCAGTCTGCGTGGGGAGTCGTCGTCCCCCCTCCGTGGTCCTGCTGTAGGAGGCTGTACACGACGTCCCCGTTGGGCCCCTGGTCTTTGTCCCTGGCTGTGACCTGCAACACGAAACTCCCGGGAAACACCACCTCCGGGATGACCTGCCTGTAGACCGGCTGGTCGAACGTGGGAGGGTTATCGTTGACGTCGATCACCTGGATGGTAAGTAAGTAAGTAAGTAAGGAAGTAAAGTTTATTTCTATAGCACCTATCGCAGATCAGCAGTCACAAAGTGCTTTCCATAGGCTATACAAACATAATTAAAGAGCAAGGGTAATAGCAGGTTAAAAGAAATAGGTAAACAAGTGAAAATAAAAACAAGAAACAAATAACAAGTGTACAACAAATAATAACAAGACACAAAAAGACAGGATTCTTTTGGGGTTAGCCAAAAGCCTGTCTGTACAGGACAGTCTTGAGCTGTTTTTTAAATGCTTAGACCCGCTGATCTAAGATCCAAGGGAAGAGCGTTCCAAAGTTTGGGAGCCACGGTTTGGAATGCTCGATCACCTTTGGTTTTTAATCTGGCACGGGGGACAACCAACAAGCCCTGGTCAGAGTAAGTAAGTAAGTAAGTAAGCTTTATTTATATAGCACCTTTCATACAAGAATTGCAGCTCAAAGTGCTTTACAACAGGAATAAGAACATAAAGTGAATATAAAAACATATACAAGCATAGAATGAATATAAAACCAGGGGAAAACAGTCAAAAGAAAAGGTAAAGATAAAATACAATGTACAATGTACAACCTAATCGCTATCCATCTTCTCATCAGCAGAATAACTTTCCCTATCCCTTTCATCTCCCTACCAGAGGACCTGAGAGACCTACCTGGATGGTGAAGGACGACTCGGCCCTGAGAGGAGGGGTGCCCTGGTCCGTGGCCATGACCCGGAGCTCGTAGGCGTCCCTCTGCTCGCGGTCCAGGATGCGCTCCACGCAGATCAGGTAGATGATGTTGTCCTTGGTGGTCAGGGCGAACATCCCGTCGCCTCCCTCCAGGGACACGTTGACGTTGGAGGAGTACTCTCCGTAGTCCGGGTCGGTCACGGAGATCCTGGCCACGTACTGACCGGGCTGGGCGCCCTCGGACACGCGGGGGGTCCCGTCCTCGCTGAGGAAGATGATGGTCATGGTGGGCTGGTTGTCGTTGTAGTCCCGGACGTGGACGGTGACGAAGGCGTTGGTAACCTCCGGCTGGCTGGCGTTGTCCTGGGCCTGGACCACGAGCTCGTGGACCCGTTTCACCTCGAAGTCCAGCGGCTTGCTGAGCGTGACCACGCCGCTGCGGGGGTGGATGGTGAAGCAGCGGTCCGGGTCGCTCTGCCGCCGGTTGATCTGGTACAGAACTAGGCCGTTGTCTCCCTCGTCTGCGTCGGAGGCGAACACCTGTAGAGAGAGAGAGAGAAAGAGAGAGAGAGAGATAGAGAGAGACACAGAGAGAGAGACAGAGAGAGAAAGAGATAGAGAGAGACACAGAGAGAGAGAGAAAGAGAGAGAGAGAAATAATAATAATAATAATAATAACTTTTTATTTGTATAGCACTTTTCCTGCAAACGTTGCAGCTCAAAGTGCTTTAATCATTATATAAATCATAATTGAATTATTTAGTCATTTAAAGGCAATATTAAAAAGATGGGTTTTTAGTCTTGATTTGAACATAATGTCTAACTTTTGCAATATTCCGTAGATGATAAAAAAGCATTTCTAGCGATAGATTTGATGTGAGGCTCAAAGCTTAAGCCAGAATCTATAATCACACCAGATTCTTAGCTTCATGTTTGCAGTTTGAAAGCAAGGTTCCCATTGTATTCGACAATTTGTCTTTTTGTGGTTTTGATCTTTTTTAGGATAGTACCTGTAGGATGTCGCTGCCCGGCTGCAGGTTCTCTGATACGACCGTGTGATAGCGGCTCTGGTTGAAGACCGGCGCGTGGTCGTTGATGTCCTGGACCGTCACGTCCAGAACCATCTGCCCCGTCCTCTTCGGGGAGCCGCCGTCGAACGCCTCCAGAGACAACGTATAGGACGGTATCGTCTCCCGGTCCAGAACCGCGTTGACCACCAGGTCCAGGTAGAGAACTTCATTAGTACCCCTCCTGGTCTCCAGAAGGAACGCCTGACCTACGTTCCCGTCCCTGATGAGGTATCCCTGGGTGGTCAGCTGGTCTTTGTCAGCGTCCAAGGCCGGCTCCAAGGGGAACCGGGTCCCCACGGCCGTCTGTTCGGGGATCGTAAACGCCGCCCTCTTTTTGGGGAAAACTGGTCCGTGGTCGTTGATGTCGTTGACCGCCACGTTCACCTCCACCGTCACGCCGGTCACGGTGACGGCGATGAAGTTGTAGCGGTCCCTCAGCTCCCGGTCCAGGACCTTGGCGGTCTTGATGATGCCTGTGCTCTCGTCGATGTCCAGGTCGCTGCCCACGCCCGTGCCCTCGTGGTCCGAGATGAAGTAGAGGGCGGCGGTGACCCCGGCGGGGAGGCCAGCGCTGATGTCGCCCACGATGGTGCCCACCGGCTGCTCCTCGTCCAGCTGGAGCTGCAGAGAGCCGCCCTGGACGGAGGAGGAGTGGACGGCCAGGAGCTCCAGGGCCACGTACGTCAGGAACAGGAGCCTGCTTGTCCAGAAGTTCCCCTCTCGGCGGCGCCCCCACGGGTTCATGATCGACTTCTCTCTAGAACCCTCTCCTCCTGCCACGGTCTTCATGTCGACTGCTTCTTCCTAAACCTAGGAGGGGGACGACACAGATGTGTGTTAAAGAGTGCTGTGTTGTGGAAAAATGGAACAAGGCATGCAAAAGAGCTCAAACCCAGACCGCTAACACTCGTTTAAAGCTTCTACAGTACAATTGGTTAATGAGAGTATACACCAGAAAAACTCAATAAATTTAACCCCAACATTCCAGACTTATGTAACAGGTGTAGAGAGGACAAGGGTACATTTTTTCATTGTATATGGGAATGTCCAAGAATTCAAGAATTCTGGGAAGAACTTGGAATAATAATACAGGACATTCTGTCAATTAAAATTACTGTTGAGCCTAAGCTGTTTATTCTTGGCATTTACCCAGAGGGACATAGGATGAAATGCAGTGAACAGATCTTCATGGATATGTGTCTTTTACAGGCCAAAAGATCAATAGCACTAACGTGGAAAAGCACAGGTAAACCAAGTATTGTGCAATGGTTTAGGGAGATGTCTGTCTACCATTAGAGAAAATGTCATACACACTCAAAGACAGGCAGGAAAGATTCCAAAGTATTTGGGGCCCATTCATAAAATATCTGGAGGACAAGGACTTATCACACTGGATGGACGAACCTGGGCGTGAACAAATGTAAACTCTGTAATAAATCATTTGAACAGTTGTGTGAACTGACCAGGAGTAGAGTATGAGTTGGATATAAGTAATGTATATGTTGCAATGTACTCTTATTTTTTTTATTTTTTTATTTTTTATGTTTTTTTTATCAGTTTTCATGTTTTTATTATTACCTTTATTTTATTTTTTTCTCTCCCTTTTATTTTGTATGTGTATATATGAGCTCAGTTATATGATTGCCTCTCCATCAATGTACGCACTATATATAGGCCTACATGTGTATGGCAATTCTGGTGAGTTATCTGCTTGTATGTATATACGTACATATATAATTATTACTAATTATTTATTTTCAATATTTGTTTTATCTTTTTCAAAAAACTCAATAAATATATTGTTGGAAAAAAAAAGAGTGCTGTGTTATAAATAAAAACAAACGAAACGGTTATCGGTTATTTCGGTCGATTATTCCTCCCCTTTAATAATACCAATTGGTGTTGTGTTTTATACCGTTGTAAAGCCTGATTAGTCACCTTTACAAAGAGGTACGACTTGTAAGGATCATGCATTCGTGGAAGGAGCAACACAGCTAACCGTGTGGGCAGCAGCCCCCCAAAAAATGCCAAAATCCCCTTAATCCCCGAAACAGAAACAAAGCATATGGGTAATTTTCAATAACAAAACAAATGGTGTATCTATGTCTGTGCATGGATGAGCAATGTAGAAATAAGACAACAATGCCTCCAGGCTTTTCCATATGATATGTGGGCTCTCTACTCCTAAGCACCAATGCATACAATAGATCCTTTGCACACATTTTCATACAGTTCTTCCATCTAATAAGTCAACACCTTGTTCCGTTAGCATAGCAGGAATCCCCCCCCCTTTTTCATGAATGAATCTAAACCACAGGCCCACCATGCTACTAAAGAGTATAGTCCTCTATATTCAATTTTAATTAAGGAGAGAGAGAGAATGAGAGGGGGAGAGAGGGAGAGGGAAAGAGAGAGAGACAGAGAGGGAGAGAGAGACAGAGAGGGAGAGAGAGAGGGAGAGAAAGAGAGAGAGAGACAGGGAGAGAGAGAGAGACAGAGAGACAGAGAGACAGAGAGAGACAGAGAGAGAGGGAGAGACAGAGAGAGCGACAGAGAGGGAGAGAGAGACAGAGAGAGAGGGAGAGACAGAGAGAGAGGGAGAGACAGAGAGAAAGGGAGAGAGAGAGAGCGAGACAGAGAGAGAGAGGGAGAGAGAGAGAGACAGAGAGAGAGAGAGAGCGAGAGAGAGAGAGAGAGAAAAAAAAGTCCCACTGCTGCCAGCCAGGCTCCGTTCTGTGCCTGGCCTGTAACCGTACCCTCTGGTGCTTGTGTGCACGGCCCTGGTCTGGGGAATAGAGACTAGAGCGGACCTGACAGCATGTTGACGTGTGCCCACAGACTGGGTAAGGGTTTGAAAGCCCCTATACAATACTGAGTATCCCCCAAGCACACATTTCTACAGGGGTGTTAACTTGAGGAATGTCCTCCTCACAGCGAAATATCTGGAGAGCAAACTAGGAACAAAAAAGTTGTTATACGTCTTGTTATACAGACGGAAAGATAAACACTATTTTATCCTTTTTTCAGAGGCGTAATACTAGAACAGCCGTGCCTGTTTTACCTACTAAAAGAGCCGCCTCACCCCCTCTTTACAATGGGAAGCTGCTACTTACACACAACGACCACTAGTTGGCCTACACTAGAACAGCCTCGAGGTGCCTGACTGACTGTGTGGTTTAACACCAGAACACCACGTCACCAACTGTCACATCTTATTTCAAATTTGAAAGTGACAGTTGAATATAAGTGACAGTTAAGCTCTGTCCATCACGAGAACAGCCGTGCCTTTTTACCTACTAAAAGAGCCGCAAAATGACCCCCTCTTTACAATGCTAAGCTGCTATTTACACACAACGACCACTAGTTGGCTGTCTTGTAAACTAGCCTGCCTCCTACACAGAAAAACAGCAAAATAGCTTTATACTAGCTTAGTCTGATGTGATTTTGAAAAAGTAAGGATACTGGGTGGTAGAACGCACATATCTAGGAAAAGTAATGAAAGGAGGGTCCTGAAATTTGATCGAGTCCAAAGATACTTATAAGCAAAAAGGTGTCAGGTGGGGTATTTATAAACTTCTACCTTTTCCCTGTACATTGATATTACCCCTAATGGTTAGGGGCGGCTGTGTCTCAGGTGGTAGAGCCGGCGTCTAATGCTCGCAAGGTCGGCGGTTCGAACCCTGGCTGGCCTCGTGTTGTCCTTGGGCAAGACACTGAACCCAAAATGGTTCCAATGAGCGGGCCGGCCGGCTCCTTGCATGGTAGCTTGGCCGCCATTGGTTTGTGAATGTGTGTGTGAATTGGTGAATGAGAGGCCGTTGTACAGAGCGTTGGAATAATATAAGACAGCCCGTTAATGGTTCATGAAACTTCTGAAATGTTGGTCAGCCACCTTTAATAAATAAAATTGCTGGCAAAAATGTTTTGGGCTCATGTAACCTATATTTCATAATGGATGTTATTCAGTGTCCATAAACACACTGAATTCACAGCATTCATAAACAGCATTCATAAACAGTAGCCATTTTAAAAGTGTCTCTCAAATCTCTCAGTCCCAATCTGCTACTTGATGCTTTCAGTCCAAACAGCCAGACAAAAGCTGCCATGTGAAACCTGAGAGAGGGTTCTGCACTGAGGGTTCTGTACTGAGGGTTCTGTACTGAAGGTTCTGTACTGAAGGTTCTGTACTGAGGGTTCTGTACTGAGGGTTCTGTACTGAGGGTTCTGTACGACAATGGAGTCATTACTTCCTACTGTGCTGAGGCAGGACATCTTTTGACATTTACATGTTTGGTATTCACCAGACGCCTTATTCCAAAGCGACTTACAATCAATACATGAGAGGCCGTTGTACAGAGCTTTGTACAGAGCTTTGTACAGAGCTTTGGAATAAACATTGATAGAAGGAAAAACCTTCTTCTAAACCTAACCTTTTTTATTTTATTTTATTTTATTTTTTATTTAGACACTGGAGAAACAGAGAAACAGTACAAGGGGGACAAATAGAAGTGTTTAGGGGACACAGTAGAGGGGAAAAGCGGGTGTCTTCAGGAGACGCAGTGCTGGGAGGCAGTAGATGTCTCAGGAGGAGCAGTTAAGGTGTAACCTGAACTACTGTAACGCACTCCTCATCGGGATTCCTAGCAGCTGCCTCCAGAAACTTCAATACATCCAGAACAGCGCTGCTAGGATCCTGATGAGGGTGCGCAAAGATGATCACATCACCCCCATCCTCAAATCACTTCACTGGCTCCCCGTCTCCCTCAGAATCGAATTCAAGGTCTCCCTCCTCACCCACCAGTGCATCCATGGAACTGCCCCCCCCCTACCTCAAGGAACTCCTCCATACCCCTCAGACCTCCTCACGCACCCTCCGTTCTACTGCCACCAACCTCCTCAAGACCCCCAGGACCAAGCTCCGCACCATGGGAGATCGGGCCTTCTGCTCGGCTGCTCACAGGCTGTGGAATGCTCTCCCTGACCACCTAAGGGCACCACAGTCTGTGGATGCTTTTAAACGAGGCCTTAAAACCCACCTTTTTAATAGAACCTTTTTGTAGCCTTTTAATTGAAAATGCCTATTGTTTTATCTTCCTGTTTTTAATTGTAGCACTCTGAGATTTCCTATGTAAAGTGCTTTTATAAATAAAATGTATTA
>NC_137674.1:87171425-87241425 GCF_963989245.1 Nansenia antarctica
GGGTAAGGGTTTGGAGTGTACTATGAAAACAGAATGGAACCTGACTGATCGAATTACTTTTCTTTCTTGTAGTCGGGATACAAGAGGGAACAATCTAGCTGAGCTGCTGCCAAGGCTTTGAAACATGTCGACAGGGAATACAGACAGACAGGCCAGTTGTCGAGCTTTGGGGGAAGACAATCGTGAGCTTAGAATGATAAGGTTCTATCTCCGTTTAGAATGATAAGGTTCTATCTCCGTTTAGAATGATATGGTTCTATCTCCGTTTTGGGCAGTTCAGAGATATTGAGCGTCAACGTTTTTACATTCCATTATGTTTTGTGAGATGGAACCTTTGTATTTTATGAATTACTAACTCAAAAATGTCAACATTTAAAAAATAACACCACACAGGCATTAATAAACACCTAATGGATCAGATTATGTAAAAAACAAAATGTTGACCAAAACTGGAGATAGTACCTTATAATTGTAACGTCACGAAGTATAGAAGTACAGTAATGGGAGCTGTTGATGGTTGAGGAAAAAAGATACTTTGCATTAAGATCTTTTTCACCCAAACTTTTTAGGTTTTCGGTTTTATGTTATCAAAGGGGTATGACAGGGTTCCTACAAGTCAAGTTTAAGACCTTTTTAAGACCTCTTTGGATATAAATTCAGACCTATTCGTGACACCATGTGATAGCTTTTTGTTATCCTCGAGGTGATGAAATCAGGGATTTCACTGCCATACAGACAAAAAAGGAAGCGAATTGGCATTTTTTGGGTTCCAGCTTGATTAATTTCTGCGTAAATAGATGTGGTCCAACTGATTTCCTTGCAGGATCTAATTTTTAAGACCTAGCATCTCGTTTTTAGACCGAATGGCTGAAATTTTAGACCTTTTTAGGCCTTGTGGATTCGATTGCTGGATTTTAGACTTATCGGCTTTTTAAGACCAGCGCGGGAACCCTGGTATGAGAGCACACGATCAACCAGACAACTCTAAGGTGTGTTTATTAATAAGAATCATAGATCCAACTAGATGTCCTCATAAATCAACAGGTTTGACACTAATGAAATTAGAAAACATCCCCTGACTTTAGATTTTATGTTACAGGTGAAAGGTTTTCTCTAGAACAGCCGTGCCTTTTTACCTACTAAAAGAGCCGCCTCTGCTACTTACACACAACGACCACTAGTTGGAGCGTCTTGTAAATCAGCCTGCTTCCTACACAGAAAAACTTATCCTGAAGTGATTTTGAAAAAGTAAAGATACTGGGTGGTAGAACGCACATATCTAGGAAAAGTCATGAAAGGAGGGTCCTGAAATTTGATTGAGTGCAAAGATATAACATGTTTTTTTACTCACAGGGGTCAAAATGACCCCTCATAAAGCAGCTCTATTGGCCTTGAGTGGAAGTGGAGTCAGCAAATTGACCTGTGGGTCAGCAAATGTCTACGACACACAATATATAGAACAAATGCTGCTGCCTTCTTCCATTAGCCAGCGCTTCCATTACATTAGAAGGGTGCTGAGGGTCTGACATCTCGGAAACATCAATCTGAAATAAAAAGCTGATGTCAAACATCATAACCGTTATGGCAGAGTTGCCGTAGACGAACCTTCCACAGATGTTCATTCTGGACCCCACCCTCTCATTCGATCCCCACATCAGTTCTATTGTCAAGACATCCTACTTCCACCTCAGAAACATTGCAAAAATCAGACACTGCCTCTCCCCGCCCGCTGCTGAATCCCTCATCCACGCCTTCATCTCCTCCCGCCTTGACTACTGTAACTCCCTACTCACCGGAATCACCTCCCGCTCCCTCCATAGACTCCAGATGGTCCAAAACTCTGCTGCACGCCTCCTCTCAAACACCCGCTCCCGTGACCACATCCCTCCTGTCCTCCACTCTCTCCACTGGCTCCCCATCAAAGAACGTATTCAATTCAAAGTCCTCATCCTCACATACAAAGCCCTCCATAGCCTGGCCCCCCCTTACCTGACTGACCTCCTTCTCCCCCACCGCCCTACCCGTACCCTCCGATCCTCATCCATTGTTCCCCTCACTGTCCCTCAAAACTCAAAGGCTTCGGTCACTGTGCCTTTTCACGAGCTGCACCCCGCCTCTGGAACTCTCTCCCTCAACCACTCAGAGACTCACACTCACTCCTCACTTTTAAATCCCACCTCAAAACCTACCTGTTCTCCCATGCCTTCAGCCTCCCCTACCCCTAGCCATCTCCCCCATCCCGCCCCCCCCCCCCCCCCCCCTGGACACGCATACAACCTCCCCTACCCCTACCCATCTCCCCTAACCCTGCCACCCCCCTGATATGCATACAGCCTCCCCTACCCCTAACCACCTCCCCTGTCCCTACCACCCCCCCCCCCCCTCCCCGTTCGCTGACTGTGTTCCATGTGTCCATGTTGCTTGTTGTTTTTGTGTTCTCCGTATCTCCTATATTGTCAGCGTCTTTGAGCCTCGGAAAAGCGCTATATAAATGTAATGAATTATTATTATTATTATTATTATTAGATGTGTCATAATATCGTCATATAATCTCTGAGATTATGTCTTGGGAGTTGTCCTGTTGTTGACAATCACATCTCATACATAATGTAGGCCCAAAGGTATGTTAATAATAATGTAGGCCCCCTGTTTATACTTTATTAATAATGTAGTAAGACTAGAGGAAGTAAAAGGCAGTAAAGACATTTGATTCAGAACCAAAGCTGTCTTTTACCGTACATAAAAGATTGTTAATATTGTCGAGCGAACGATGACTTTATCTCATAAAAACACCTTCCAACAAGGGATATCTTTCGAACAACCAACTTTGTTGAACGGCGAGCAGCTCACTGCTCCAGCTGACACACAGAGTAATCCAATAATCACCGGCTTGGACCGTCGGTGACAAATCCTGAAAACGAGCTTCAAATTCCATGTCATGATTCCAGCTAAATCCCAATAAAACTTTCTGAAAGAAAACACACGGAGCATGCCATGAGGATGACAGAAGACACAACAAAGGAAACCGCAGATTTGAAATGTTAATCCGGACTGATTGGAGATCGTAATGACAAAGCCCAGCAACAATGCAGCAAAAACACTTCTGATTGTCTGGGAGGACAAAAAGAGTTGTTGTTGCCTTCTAAAGTATTTTTTTCTGAGTGGGGCAGTCCCACTCATATTTTTCTTTTGACAGAGACAGTAGAGATTTTGACAGGAAGGATGGGTGAGAGAGAGAGAAGGATAGAGACGGTAGAGATTGGCAGGAAGGATGGGTGAGAGAGAGAGAAGGATAGAGACAGTAGAGATTGGCAGGAAGGATGGGTGAGAGAGAGAAGGATAGAGACAGTAGAGATTGGCAGGAAGGATGGGTGAGAGAGAGAGAGGAGGATAGAGACAGTAGAGACTGACAGGAAGGATGGGTGAGAGAGAGAGGAGGATAGAGACAGTAGAGATTGACAGGAAGGATGGGTGAGAGAGAGAGAGAAGGGATGACATGCAGGATTATGTCCGCAGCCGGAATCGAACCGGGAACCCTGCGGTTGCATGGTCGACGCTTGTTCAAAGCCCCTGTTGTTGCCTTCATGCGCCACATGTTGGTGTTGTGTAAAGGAGAGACAGGAGAGCTACAGTTCTTCCATAGGGTCAGGGAGAGGGCCAGGAAAAGCCATCAGAGATGCTCGGATGTAGCGTGCGCTTCTCCTGCCTAAACAAACACAGAGAGAGTATTGGAAAAACACAAGCTAGGATCCTTTCATGGTGAGCCGATCGCTCCTGGATGCCCTAGGAAAGCAGGATCATGTCTTTCCCACATGGACAAGCAGCATTCTGTTAGGTTGAATGTTTGTGTTGAAGTTGTCACTACGAGCACAAACAGACTGTGGCATATCCCTTCCTGTCTCTCTCTCTTTGAACATGATACCTGATATCATGTCTGATATTGCTTTGGGGGTCTTTACAAGCGGTTGCATCTTTAAGAAGGAAGTAAGTAAGTAAAATGTATTTATACAGCACCTTTCCCAGACCAAGGGTCACAAAGTGCTTTACATAACAAGCAGTGGCGGCTGGTGCTAAAATGTTTGGGTGGGGCACAGGTTATGGGGGCATGCTCCACGGGGAAGAATATCAACTTTAAAATCTGGATTTACAGTCAATTTTAGCATGAGAATAGCTCTACCCCCCTGTACAGACCTCGCCATCCCCTCTACCCCCCTGTACAGACCTCTTCATCCCCTCTACCCCCCTGTACAGACCTTTTCATCCCCTCTACCCACCTCTACAGACCTCTTCATCCCCTCTACCCACCTCTACAGACCTCTCCATCCCCTCTACCCACCTCTACAGACCTCTCCATCCCCTCTACCCCCCTGTACAGACCTCTTCATACCCTCTACCCCCCTGTGCAGACCTCTTCATCCCCTCTACCCCGCTGTACAGACCTCTTCATCCCCTCTACCCCTCTGTACAGACCTCTTCATCCCCTCTACCGCTCTGTACAGACCTCTTCATCCCCTGTACAGACCTCTTCATCCCCTCTACCCCCCTGTACAGACCTCTTCATCCCCTCTACCCCCCCTGTACAGACCTCTTCATCCCCTCTACCCCCCTGTACAGACCTCTTCATCCCCTCTACCCCCCTGTACAGACCTCTCCATCCCCTCTACCCCCCCCTGTACAGACCTCTTCATCACCTCTACCCCCCCAGTTTTCTCTACAATTTCTACCATTTTCTCTCTACAGTTTCTACACGTCAACGTGTACCGAAACACTTGTTTCCAACGTGGTCCTACGTTTCTCCTACACCAAGACACATACAAAGAGCATAGAAACATACAAAGAGCATAGAAGATACAATCAGAATACAGTCTGCCATTCCTTCTCCCAGCATCGATTTGGTTTTCCTATCATGACTGAAGGACAGATGATTCACTTACTTACACAAGTTTGACTTCGGTAATAGGTCCAGTTGCAATATCATCAAGTTGGGAACAAAAGATGCCTCCTTCTAATCCATTTGTTCAATTTGTTTACAAAGTCCGGTAGTGGTTTGCTGTGTGATTTGCTGTATAGTTCCATATTCCCCCTGCGTGTTGGTCGCACGGCAGCGGAGACGGTCGCTGATAATTAAGACCAGCAGTAGAATGTTGCCAATAGACATATTACACAAAACACAAAACGAACAAAACAAATAAAAACACGAAGCAAACATTACTAGCCGCCATAGCCATGGTGAAGCAGATGAACGAACGTGATCTGAAAGCTACGCCGGCCGTATGACATGACGTAAGCACGTACGATTCTTTGTGCATGTCCCAAAACCCCATAGACAAATGACCGAATGGCCTGAAGTTACCAAAATAGATTTTACATGCAAGTCTACGAGAACAGCCTAGTGCAATTTCGAGTAGATTGAAAGTTGCCCTGAAAGGGGCGGGACTTGAAGCTGATTGGAACATACTCCACAGAACACTAGCTGATTGGACTATGATATACTCCACAGAACACTAGCTGATTGGACTATACTCCACAGAACACTAGCTGATTGGACTATGATATTCAGAAGCAACACTGTCTAGAAGTCATAGGAAAAAAATCTCTCTCTTCTCCCTTTGGTGGGGCATTGTCCAATTGCCCCTAATGAACCAGCCTCCCCTGATAACAAGGAAGAAACACAATAAAACATAATACAAGAGCGAAAAGCCACAGCAGGTTAAAACAGGCAAACAAGTGAAAATAAAAACAAGTAACAGACAACAGGTGTACAACAACATCAACAGGACACAGAAAGACAGGCCCTTCGGGCTATCCAAAAGCCTGTCTATACAAGACAGTCTTAAGCTGTTTTTTAAAAACCTTGAAGAACACATGGGGGTAGGTCAAGTAAGCAGCAGGGTTTTAAGTTTTAACCACATGCTTAAGGTAGGGTTGTTACAGTTACGTGGTCACTAGTGATTACACGGTTACACGAGGATGACTGTAAACAATTTTGGGGGTATTTTGATGTAGATATATTGCCCAATAGCATGAGTGTAAAATAATATTCATTAACAATTGTTTTAGCACAATAATGCTTATAGTGCAGCTGTCAAGTGCTGCTGTCAATGTGCTTGTCAATGAGGGAGCGTGTCTATGTTCCCACAGCCCGATGGTTCCACAGCCCAATGTTCCCACATTTTTAAGTAATCTAACTAACCCTAACCCTAACCATGACACTGACCCTAAGCCTAGCCCTAATCCTAACACTAACACTGACCCTGACCCTAACCGTAACCCTAGCCCTAGCCCTAATCCTAACACTAACCCTGACCCTTGATGTACGTTGATCTTGTAGATAGTAATAGTTATTTGTCTGTATTATCTTGTAGATAGTACTAGTTTTTTTCTTATGTCTGTCTTACATGTAACGATGAATTGAAAATCAAGGACCCCAATTGAAATAAGCCAGTGGCTTTCTTGGGTTTTTATCCTTTTAGTTTGACCTTGTATGTAATATGTACTTTCATGTACCTACTTCTGCAAACATTCTAATAAAGTTTTCAATCAATCAATCAAACCCTAACCCAAATCCTAACCCTAACACCAATTTTTAGAGTGGCCTTTTATTGTGACCAGCCTCAGGCACACCTGTGCAACAATCATGCTGTCTAATCAGCATCTGGACACGCCACACCTGTCAGGTGGATGGATTATCTCAGCAAAAGAGGATAAGTGTTCGCTAACACAGATTTAGGCCCTGTCCACACCTATACGTTTTTTTGATAAACGTTTTTCGTATATAAAAATATTACCGTCCACACCAGCATGTTTAAACGCAATATAAACGCTGGCATTGAGCATTCCACACCAGTAGTCGGCGATATAATATTATCCCCATAGCCCCGCTGGCCAATCAGACGCCTCTGTCTCTCAATGTTCTCGATCATTAACTGTGCATTTATCTGTAAACAGGTTAAAAGTCCAGTTAACAGTGAAAGAACTAGAAGCACTTTGTTCACATCCATTTTCCTCGCTTGTGTAGCCTCGAACACCGTTGCCTGTTGTAAACAAAGTAGTTACTGGTGCTAGGATATGACATTGGAGGGAACAGCAAACAGCTGCAGTGCGCATGATCATAGAAATCTACGCGCATGATGACGTGACGAATACAAAAAGCTCCGTCTATCTTGTCCACACGTCAAAAATATACGCCGAATATACAGCGTTTTTAAACATCTTCACTCTGGCAGGCGTTTTTAAACATCTTCGTTTTCAGGGGGCAAAAACTCGTTTGCGTCTGGACGAACCCCCCAAAACGAATATAAAAATCCACGTTTATCAAAAGAACGTATAGGTGTGGACAGGGCCTTAAACTAAATTGTGTGAACACAATTTGAGAGGCCTTTTGTGTACATAGAAAAAGTCTTAGATATTTGATGTATTTCAATCATCCTTTTATTTTGAAACATCGTAGAGACCTGTTTCTTTGGAGATTGTTTCTCTGGTTTCATGTGTCACTTCAGGGTTCCTACAAATTTCAACAAGTCAAATTTAAGACCGTTTTAGACCTTTTACCTCTATGAATGGAATTCAGGTGATGAAATTAGGGATTTCACTGCCATACAGACAAAAAAGGAAGCGAATTGGCATTTTTCTGGTTCCAACTTGATTAATTTCCGCGTAAATAGATGTGGTCGGACTGATGTCATTTTTAAGACCTAGCACCTCATTTTTAGACCGAATAACTGATATTTGAGACCTTTTTTAGGCCTTATGGATTGGATTGCTGAATTGTAGACTTTAAGGCTTTTTAAGACCAGCGCGGGAACCCTGCACTTTGAATACAAAGTAATTCTCCCCAATTGGATCTATTCACTGGCCAGGATTAGGCCTATCATTATTACACTCGCCAAGGACCGTCTACAAGGTAGGCCGAAGCAGAAAGGAATATGCTGTTAGACAAATCAAGATGATTTATCTCAACTTGTTTCAAGGGTGCATAGAAGTGGCCTGTTCACTGGCCTGGGGTGGTCCAGTGGTCTAGCACCATGGCCTGGGGTGGTCCAGTGGTCTTGCACCATGGCCTGGGGTGGTCCAGTGGTCTTGCACCATGGCCTGGGGTGGTCCAGTGGTCTAGCACCATGGCCTGGGGTGGCCCAGTGGTCTAGCACCATGGCCTGGGGTGGTCCAGTGGTCTAGCACCATGGCCTGGGGTGGTCCAGTGGTCCAGCACCATGGCCTGGGGTGGTCCAGTGGTCTAGCACCATGGCCTGGGGTGGTCCAGTGGTCCAGCACCATGGCCTGGGGTGGTCCAGTGGTCCAGCACCATGGCCTGGGGTGGTCCAGTGGTCTAGCACCATGGCCTGGGGTGGTCCAGTGGAGTAGCACCATGGCCTGGGGTGGTCCAGTGGTCTAGCACCATGGCCTGGGGTGGTCCAGTGGTCTAGCACCATGGCCTGGGGTGGTCCAGTGGTCTAGCACCATGGCCTGGGGTGGGTGATTCAGTGGTCTAGCACCATGGCCTGGGGTGGTCCAGTGGTCTAGCACCATGGCCTGGGGTGGTCCAGTGGTCTAGTACCATGGCCTGGGGTGTTCCAATGGTCTAGCACCAGCACCATGGCCTGGGGTGGTCCAGTGGTCTAGCACCATGGCCTGGGGTGGTCCAGTGGTCTAGCACCATGGCCTGGGGTGGTCCAGTGGTCTAGCACCATGGCCTGGGGTGATCCAGTGGTCTAGCACCATGGCCTGGGGTGGTCCAGTGGTCTAGCGCTGTCTACAGTGCACACATATGCCCATGTCGGCATGGGTTCGAATCCAACCCATGCCCTGCTGACATGCCCTCTCTCCCTTCTTCTCCTTACTGTAGCCTATCTGTCCCATAAAATGATAAGTATGAGTTGGACTGCCCCACTCTGAAAAAATTACAAACGTTTCAAACAGTTAGAAAAGCAACTACACATAGATATGCTATTCCAGTGTCCACAATGCTTTGGACATCGCCGTTTTTTAATTTCCTCCTTGTTCAGTTATCATTATCATCATCAGCTATCCATTACATTGCAATAGCATGTAATCAAAAGCTCACAGTGTGTCATGCTTAGACAGCACAGCACATGTAAATACGATTATCCCTGGTGAAAGCGTTGCCAAATGCTAACAACAGTCTGAGTAGCTAAGCACAGACTATAATGGTCCCTTAAACACCAATGTGCAGGTCAAATAGACTCCTGACATCTTGACAAGTCACAGACACTGTGTGTGTGTGCGAGTGCATGTGAGCATGAGCATGTGCGTGAGCATGTGCGTGAGCATGTGCGAGCGTGAGTGTGAGTGTGAGTGTGAGTGTGTGTCTGTGTCTGTGTGTCTGTGTCTGTGTGTGTGTCTGTGTGTGGTTAATGGTTATGGTTAATGATGAGAAATCCAGACCCTAAGGCTTGAAGGCACCACTGGACCAACCAGAGAACAGACGTTCACAGACTGACTGTCTTTAGGAGGAACCATATGTGTCACATTCTAATGCTTTGGTCCTCATGTCGGGATCTGATGTAATTAGGGATGTCCCGATCCCATTTTTTCACTACCGATACCGATACCGATACCTGGGCTTCAGGTATCTGCGATACCGATATCAATCCGATATTTGTATTTATTGTTTTACTCCTGAATAATAACAAATACTTCCCCAGTATATAGTCCACAACAACAGTTGGCTATTAAAGACTGCCAGCCTTTATTCAAGCAACAAAACAGTACTCTGCAGTACTCAGTGACCAACTGGTTTAAAGTTAAAACAATTTAAACTGCAGCATTCAGCATTGTAAAAAAAAAAAAGAGTTACTGTCTGATTTCTAGTTTTAGTGCCTTCATGTTTTTATTCTATTTATCTTCTCTTACAAATGGCAAATCAATTATAGCACCCTTTTTAAAAGTGTAGCCTAGTGACGCTGCTGGTGAGACCAGAAACCAGTCCCAGAATCAAAGGAGTGTCAACAATATCTGCTTTTCTTTTTTTTCATAACAGGCAACTTGTTTTAAGTACCACTCGATATAATATACAACAGTTTAACGATCACTAAATACTTATAATCTGTGGGTTGGATTCACTGTTGCCAGAGGCTACCGGTAAGTGATACCTGGCTTGTAAACATACTTTCGTTTTAGAACGAAACGTTAGCCACTAGCTGTTAGCAGCGTTTTTAGCAGTCACCATTCAACATTGATACAAACAAACATTCAAATACTCGTGTCGTCTTGAATTTTTTCCCGATTTCAATGTATGACGCATCATTTGAAAGCTTACCATCTGTAGTTTCAGACTATGTAAACAACCGAAAAATTACGTAAACAAATGGTTTATGATTTCACCAGCTAGCATCATGACATTGTGAGACTCATTACACACAGGTAGCTACTAGCCAACTCTCATGCTCGTGACCACTGACTACTACTGTTGTCATCAAGTGAGTGACACGCCGGATCGCGAGCCCAGATCGCTGCCTATTTTTTTTCTGGTGCGATCTGCGATCCAGCATTCAGGACCAATATCGCGGCTTACAGGAGCGAGATTGACTTGGTGGTCTCCTGGTGCACCCGGAACAACCTAGAGCTAAATGCTCTTAAGACAGTGGAGCTGATAGTGGACTTCAGGAGGAACCCACCCCCTCCCTCTCCAATCATACTGGGAGGCACTCCAGTCACCACAGTGGAGTCATGCCGCTTCCTTGGGGTGACAGTCTCTCGGGACTTGAAGTGGGGGCCCCACATCGACGCCCTCACAAAAAAGGCCCAGAAGAGACTGTTTTTCCTGAGGCAGCTCAGGAAATTCCACCTTCCTAAGACCACGCTGGTGAACTTCTACACGGCCATCATTGAGTCCATCGTCACCTCCGCCATCATCATCTGGTTCCCCGCTGCAGCGGCCAAGGACAAGGCCAAGCTGCAGCGGGTGATACGCTCGGCAGAGAGGGTGATTGGCTGCCCTTTGCCCCCCCTTGAGGCCCTGTTTAAAAGTAGGGCTTTGGGGAGGGCCAGGAAGATCATGGCTGACCCCGCACACCCAGGACACGGTCTCTTCGCCCCGCTCCCCTCAGGCAGGAGGGTGCGGTCCATAAATACTGTGAAGGTCCGACATACAAACAGCTTTTTCCCCACAGTCATCCGGCTCCTAAATGCCACTGCCCCCCCCCCCCCCCCCCCCCTGACCTGACCCCTATCTATCTACCCTCCCTCCACCCCCACCCAGAGAGCTTTGCACTGTCTGGATATGAACACTTGAACACTTGAACACTTGATCTCTGCACTTTATATTTATATCAATTATGACTCTTGCACTTTGTTGTTGGTTTGCACTGTCTTGTCCTGTCTTGCACCTGTCCTGCTGTAAACCGTGCTCCATGGTACCAAACCAAATTCCTAACATGTTTACATGTCATGGCAATAAAAGTCTTCTGATTCTGATTCTGATTCTGATTCTGATTCTGATATGCGATATCAATATCGGATCGGGACATCCCTAGATGTAATGATCAGACTTTTCTTTAGAAAAGTGTGAATACATTTCCGCGTTGTTGAACATCAATGACACGTCGCTAGTCAACTAACACAGCTTGTTTTGTGAGCCTGCTAACAATGTAAAGTAGTGTTCTAGTTAACTAGGTAACAATGTAAAGTAGTGTTGTAGTTAACTAGGTAACAATGTAAAGTAGTGTTCTAGTTAACTAGGTAACAATGTCAAGTAGTGTTCTAGTTAACTAGGTAACAATGTAAAGTAGTGTTCTAGTTAACTAGGTAGCAGTGGGGATTACTCACCCAATCCATTGTGTTGTTGCAGTACTTTGGCTTGACTAGCGAGTTTGTGTTGTGATTCTCAACAACGTTGAAACGTAGTTCCGTGTTTCAAAAGAAAAGTCTGAACATTTTGATTGGTTGCCGATATGAGGAGCAAAGCATTAGAACGTGTCACGTTCTGGTGTTTCACCAGACACCAGTAAGACACCATAGTGAACATCGCAAGGGCAAGATTAGGAAACTGTCTATGCATTCATCAGATAAGGTTTTTAAACTGTGTAGTTTATAGCAATTAGGGGTGGGCATCAATGATCGACGATCGATAATTGATCGATAAGGATCTTGGTCGATCACAAAATATTTTGCTCGATAATCATTAATAAATTGGTGTAATTTATAATTAATAATAATAATAATGGAAATTAGTTTGTCCACGTTATGTGTGAGAAATGAACTTTGCATTTGCCTTCGCATTGAATTTCGCAACGCAGTACGGCATGATGCAACAACTTCCCGTACGTTAGTGTAACCTCCAGTAATTCCAGGTTCCCCTCAACAAAGAGGCACTGAGAGCGTCTTATAAAAAAGTTCAAGTTTATTACACAGTTGTAAAAAAAGGTTAGCAGAGCAAGCTCGGAAAATGGCGAAGCGAGCGAAACGAAGCTTGGTGTGGGAGCATTTTGATCTGAAAGGCGACGCCGTTCATTGCAAACACTGCGCAGTGACCTATAAATACAACACGACAACGACCCCGATGAAATACCACCTGCAAACCGTACACCCGACCCTGATTTCTCCTTCGCTACCTTCTCAGCCCTCCATCATGTCTCATCTTATACGCGGGAGGTGTGATGAACAACGAGAAGAGAAAATAACGATGGCCATCTGTAAATTAATTGAAACAGATATTCTGCCGCTCAGTTTTGTCGAGGGTAGAGGATTTCGTGCGCTGATGCAAATAGTCGAGCCAGCATATCCTGTTCCATCGCGACGTTCTATAACCAGGCGCATAGAAATGCGCTACCAGGAGTCGAAGCAGCACCTGCTAAATAAGCTAGCACTAGCTAGCGACATGGTCGCCATAACTACCGACTGCTGGACGGCACTCAATACAGAGAGTTACATAACGATCACTGCTCACTTCATCGGAGAAGACTGGCAAATTGGCTCAGCCGTCCTGGTCACTGAAAGTCTGCCCAGTCGCCACACAGCTGACGTCCTAGCTGAGAAGCTAAATTACTCTGTAGCCCAGTGGAACATCGAAGGCCGCGTTATTGCATGCGTCCACGACAACGCAGCAAATATAGTTGCTGCCAACAGACCCGGCCGAGTCAACTGGATTTCCATGGCATGCTTCGCCCACACCCTCCAGCTAGCAATACACGATGGTTTTGCACTGTACTTGTATCGTGTCATCTCAGCCGCTGCCAAACTCGTGAGCCACTTCAACCACAGTACTGTGGCGACCAAAGCACTCCAGAAGAAACAGGAGCAGATGGGCCTTCCAGCACATAAGCTTATACAATCGTGTAAAACCCGATGGAACAGCGTATGCGACATGTTCGACCGTCTCAAGGAGCAGCGATGGGCTGTTGCAGCTGTCCTGTCAGATCGCACGGTGACCAAGCTCCTGGACGCCAGGGTCCTGGAGCTGAAGGATGAGTATTGGCAACTGATGGAGGAAACGCAGCCTGTGCTGAAGGCCCTGAAGACTGCAACCACGGTCATGTCTGGCGAGAAGGAGGTCTCCATTTCCAACACGTATCCAGTCACTTACAGGTATTAAATATAGGTTATGTAACTTAGGCTACTACTATGTTACTTTTATCTAGTTTTATATAAAGCATTTGTTTGAATTACCTTGTGTATGAAATGCTTTAAAAATAAACATGTCTTGCCTAATGTTACAGCCTCCTCAACACCCATCTCCTGCGTAATGAAAATGACGGGGCCAGATGCGCTGAATTCAAGGACAAAGTGCGGTCTTCCCTCAGCCACCGAATGAAGGTATGTGTTAGGTAGGGTTAAACATTGTAGGCCTTTTCCTGAATCAGTACAGCGTTGCCATTTTTTCTGATTGGCCAATTGATTATTCTTTTTCATTATTTATTCAGGTCGAATCTGAGGAGTTGGTGTCATCCGCACCCATCATCTCATCAATGTTGGATCCACGTCATAAACACCTGCCCTTTCTTACGGATGCACAGAGAGAGGCCGCAAAGAACAAACTGCTCGAACTTGGACAGTCAGTGGAGATGGAAGGCACTATCCCACTGGCTGGAGGAGATGAGGCCATGCCGCCCGACTCTGAGGAGGACGAAGGAGCCCCAGCACGAGCACCTGCTCCGGTCAGCGCCATGGCACAGCTCCTCGGGGAGCAATACGCAGCAGGCGGTGCTGCTGACATCCCCATCGAAACAGAAGTTTGCACCTTTCTGAGGGAGCCTTCTGCGGGCCTGAACTGCGACCGAACTGACTGGTGGAAATTGAACGAAAGAAGGTTTCCTAGGTTGGCCAAATTAGCGCGGACCTACCTCTGCATCCCCGCAACCTCGTTGCCCTCGGAGCGAGTGTTTTCTGCGGCTGGCCTAACTGTCACCAGATTGCGTTCGTCTCTCACCCCTGAACATGTTAACATGATCATCTTTCTGAACAAGAACCAGTAGGCCTGCCGCCTACAGTCTCTCGCTGGATTTTAAATTTAAGTTAAGCTGGATGCTCTTAAGGACACTAACGTTTTCAGTCATCCTGCTATTTGTGAGTAACTGTTTTTTTTACTGCTCCTATGGTGAGTTACTTATTTTACTATATTTTTATTTATAACGTAAAATGTGTTTTTAAGTTAAACAATTTAGGCTACTCACTGCCTTGTTTAAGGGGATTGTTATCTGACTGTAGTGTCTAGTTTGAATGTGAATGAATGAATGTGAAACACTTCGAAATGCTTTGTGAAATGGAATGCCTGGATGGAATACAAAATAAAGTGTTTTCCCCAAGGAAAACATGCTTGTTATTTCTGCCCTGGTTTTTTTTTTTTTTTTTTTATGAAAAAAAAGCTTATCAATTAATCGATAATTGATCGTTAATTCTTGTGATTATCGAAAAAGAAATGTTGATCGTTTGCCCAGCCCTAATAGCAATCCTTCAATTCATCCACTTACTGTTTTCTTTATAAAGTCTAGGCTACTGTTACGTCCGTAGTGTGTGGTCCTGTGTGTTTTGTTTGTTTCTTGTGTTCTCTCCCAGGTGATTGTCCTTCCTCCTGCCTATTGCCATGGCGACGGCCTGATTGAGCACAGGTGTGCCCAATCCTCAATCAAGGTGGAGGTGGAGGATAAAAGCCTGGGAGAGACACTCTGAGGGTGTGTTCTCACTAGAACATTTGCTTCACTTGGAATCGGAGTTTAGGATAAAGTTATCTGTGCTCTGCGACGTTTGGAGCTGTGAGAACGCACATTCGAAGTCGCTCCCGGAGCAAACTGCCGACGCATGCTCCGCTTGAAAAGGGTGGTTTCGCTCCGGTTAGAAACGACGCATCGAGGCTGTCCATAGGAAAACAACAGTGCATGCGTGTTGATTTGAATAAGAGCGGGACGAACGGGCAATTTTAAAAATGTCTGACCAATCAACTACCTTCGATTGCGTATGTTACTTTGTTTACTGTGAGAATGCCAATCAGAGAAATAATTCATGCAACAATGTTGCGAACTCAACCACTTGCTCCGGGTCCTGATTCTGACTTTCATGTGAGCACATGACCTTAGATGGTGCCATTGGGCCAGACTACAACTCTGGGGTTTGTGTTGGTTTTTGTTACGTGGTGTGGTGTGGTGTGGTGTGGTGTGGTGTGATATCGCAGGTTTGTAGGTTGTGTTTGTTAGTCTTTTTGGTTTTGTGTCACAAAACGCAGGGAAAAACGCAAGGAGAGATGAGGGGGGGGGGCAGGGAGAGATGAGTGGGGGGGGGAGGGGCTTAGTTTTACAGCAACGTCCCAGGACAAAACAAGAGGCTAGAGGCTGTAATATTAGAGGCTGGAGGCAGTAGTATTAGAGGCTTAGAGGCTCTCATTTGCATTTGATCTCTGTTAGTTGTCTACCACTTGGTCAGTTAGTTACTTAATCCTTTATTGTAATACATTACATTCATGCACTCTTCTTTTATAGAGTACATTTCTGTTAATGTGTTTCTCGGAAACCTGTTTGTGTTATCCGTTTACAATAAATCTTGTTTATTTTATATCTCCCATCTCCTCTGATTCTTGTCCCCCCGGTTTTATTTAATTGTTACACCCCATATCCCCTAGACCACATATGGGGTCGTAACAGCTACATTTTTCTCAATCCAGCAACTATTGGATGTAGAACTAACTGGCATATCATTACTTCCTTGTCTTGGCCATGTGATCGGAGCTGTGATTGGTGGACACCACACATCAGATTTAAGCAGTGTCTGCAATATTTACTGTAATATTCAGAAAATGAATGACCCAATTATCAACCCCCCCCCCAAAAATGCACAATTAGCAATATATATCTACTGCGGTGCTTATCAGATTGTAAGGCACATTTTGCAATAATGGTTCAGGGAAATTGGCTATTATGGTAAGTGGACCATAATAACCTATTACTCCCCTATTACACTGAGAGATGAATAGAAGGAATGTCTGTGGACCTTCCCTGATACCATCTGACTGGGAAACAACATGTCAGCACTTTCAACACACAACTGTAACCAAGGAGACGCTCCAACAGTGTCTCTGCACTGATGGATGCAGGGAGCGATGAGGGGGGGGGGGGGGGGGGGGGGCAGGGAGAGATGAGGGGGGGGGGGGGAGGGGCTTAGCTTTACAGCAACGTCCCAGGACAAAACAAGAGGCTAGAGGCTGTAATATTAGAGGCTGGAGGCAGTAGTATTAGAGGCTGGAGGCTGTAGTATTAGAGGCTGGAGGCAGTAGTATTAGAGGCTGTAGTAAGGCTGGAGTATTAGAGGCTGGAGGCAGTAGTATTAGAGACTGGAGGCTGTAGTATTAGAGGCTGGAGGCTGTAGTATTAGAGGCTGTAGTATTAGAGGCTGGAGGCAGTAGTATTAGAGGCTGGAGGCAGTAGTATTAGAGGCTAGAGGCAGTAGTATTAGAGGCTGTAGTATTAGAGGCTGTAGTATTAGAGGCTGGAGGCAGTAGTATTAGAGGCTGGAGGCAGTAGTATTAGAGGCTGTAGTAAGGCTGTAGTATTAGAGGCTGGGGGCTGGAGGAATAGAGGCTGCCACTATAATGACTATTACCTGTCACACCATCGTAATCATGTTGTAAGCCCTGCCACTAAATTGAATATTACCTATCTTACCTATTACCTATAATATTAATTATAATATTAATATTACCTGTCACACCACCAGATAATCATGTTGTAAGCCCTGCCACTACTGTATAACACACACACATGCACGCACCTTACCTATCACACCAGCAGATAACCATGTTGATATGCTGACAGGAGGGCCAGAGGGTTCTAACACAATGGCACAGCGACACACTGAGACACAATAGAATTCCATAGATAAACCACTTTGAGAGGAATGTTTTGTGGAGTGTGTGTGAGTGTGAGTGTGAGTGAGTGTGAGTGTGTGTGAGTGTGTGTGGCTGTGTGTGTGTGTGTGAGTGTGTGTGTGGCTGTGTCTGTGTGGCTGTGTGTGTGTGTGTGTGTGTGTGTGTGGGGCTGTGGGGCTGTGTGTGTGTGTGTGTGTGTGTGTGTGTGTGTGTGGAGTGTGTGTGTGTGTGTGTGTGTGTGTGTGTGTGTGTGTGTGTGTGTGCGTGTGCGTGTGCGTGTGTGTGTGTGTGTGTGTGTGTGGCTGTGTCTGTGTGTGTGGAGTGTGAGGAGTGTGTGTGTGTGGGGGGGGGGGCATTGAAGTGAAATATTTGACTGAAGTATATAAGTAATTGGCAGTGATTTATGCCGTCTGTTTCTCTGAGCTGAATTATGCTGCCAATAAAAACGCGCTCTAAAACAGCGTGGACCACGAGAGTTACAACCGAGGTGAATTATAATCTAAACACAATATTATCCCCCAACCGTTTGAAAAGCCAGAGGTAGCCTAACCACTGTTTCACCAGCAGGTATGTTCTCCTTTGAATCGCATTAGTGGCATGCGGTCGTTGCATGACTGTTTGCCGTTTTTCCCCGAATAATGTTTCAAAATTCAAATCAATTGGCAAAGCAGAAGCATATCATCATTTTGGGGGAAGGTGATATCATACTGTAATGATGTGTGAAGCTTTCCACTTGTCTGGGTTGCAGTGTTGGTAATATATCAACAGTTTAAAATAGGTCTGATTATATCATACAATAAAAAAAACTATTCAACATCCAAGATATCACGGATGGCTTGGATAATGATTCAAGGATAATGATGAGGATGGATAGTGGATAATGATTGCATTAGTGTGTCCAGACCTCAACATCACTGCTGTCGTAGCCAAGTTTTATGCTGTTTGATGTTTTGTTTTATTTCATTTTATGTTTCCATCGAGGACCACTTTGGAAATAAGTGTTTTAAATAATGCTTTCAAGTGCTATCCTCTGGACATTACTTAGTGTCATGTGTCATGTAAACGATTCTATGTAAATTCCTAATAAAAAATTATAATAAATACAAATCAAAGTGGATTGCTGTTTTCTTCTGAGATATTATCCAAAACAGTGCAACTGTTGTAGTACAAGAGGAGGAACTGAATAATTGTGTGTATCAACTGTAGAAAACCCCCAAACTAAAGATGCAAAGATGACCCGGAGTCAACTCTGCTATAGCGCAAACATACCTTCACAAAGCACTGAGAACTTTTCACACTTTCATGCACATCGAGTGATCTCTCTCTGGACTTTGCATTCTGCATTAATAACGCACACATCGACAAGTAACTGCATGTGTTATAAATAAGTCAGGTGTGGTCATAACAATGCATGTATTCTCAAAGCTCAATTTCCATGCAACTAACACACAATACATCACAAAATATCACAATATTATCGTCTACTAGGATGCGATCGCTACTCACATTCATCTGTATCTCCTCCTCTTTGAGCGTCCGATCATACAACCGTATTGTATTGCATCCAGGTACAAAGACTTACAAATCAAAGTAAATGCAATGTTCTTCTAAATGATATCCATTTCCAGAAAGACAGAGCGGTGTATCCTTTATTAATCCTTTCATAGGAACTTGTTTTTTTTTCTCCTCTCCTCTCCTGCGTCCTTTCCGATCGCTTCAGATCTCAGATCATTTTGAAATCGATTTTTTTCTCTCCCGACCGTCTTGCAGAGGACCTTGTGTCCTGATTTGTGTTGAATAGTTTTAATAAACGGGAAGGGAATGATCACCAGGTAGATCTCCTCCGTACAGGCTGTTATCCAGGAGTGTCTGACTGCAGGACCAGGCTCAGTGAAACCCAATACCAGGACCTGGACACCCCCCTTTCACAGTTGGATAATGTATTCAACACGAGAAGTGTACCTTATATTTGTTTTCTCCTTCTTCTTCTTTTTTTGAAAGCTCTTGCCGTGCAAGAGAGAGAGGGAGCTCTGAGTTTAGTTGAGGTTAAAGCTGAACTTTGGTGCCACCAAGCTTTGGACAAGGGAAGTGGATATATCCCTCTCATACTTAATGAAGTCATGAAGTCTCTCTCACCTCGCTTATGTCCTTTTTTTTAAATGCCAGAGTGAAGCAAATTATATTCTGTTATGTGAGTGACATGCTGTGGCTATGGAGTATATAGCCTATCTTATTATTATATTATATTGGCTCTTGAAAACTTTCAAGATGGCCTTTTTTTGTCTTTAGTCCTCATGTTCACATGGCACGTTGGCCCATGCTCTGTATGGTTGTATGGTTGGCCCATGCCCTGTATGGTTTTTATCTGAGCATGTTTATAGTGTATTATGGGCAAATACAACAACACAACTAAGTCCCCAGGTGTGTGGAGATCTAGAGGTGACCTCAGGGTTTCCACGGGTCCTTGACAGTTTGTGAATTTGAGAAAAGAAAATCAGGTCTTAAAAGTTTTTTAAAATAGACATGGGTCATTGAAAGTGCTTGAATCCCCCTCTCTCTCTCTCTCTCTCTAAAAAATATAATATATATATATATATGTTACGGTACATGTGGGAATACGGTACATGTGGGAAAACTAGGGTTAGGGCTAACCCTAACCCTAGAGCTAACCCCAACCCTACCCCTAACCCTAACCCTAACCCTAACCGTAGCACCCTAGCACCTAACCCTAACCCTAGTTTTCCCACATGTACCGTGTTCCCACATGTACCATAACATACTGTATATATATGTTTTTTTTTAAATGTACTCCTCCTCTCTGTATTGCTTAACTTTACACATACAGTATATCACAATATATTGTTTTGCTGTGCTGTGGTAGAGAAGGCAAGAGACCATCTAGTGTTCACATATTCAAGCCTCTCTTTTTAATTGTTGTCTGTGAGCGGATAGTTCCTATTATATAAATTGTCATCTAGGTCTGTCTCAAACTATGCCGTGTTGGGTCCTTGAATTTGAGGGAATTGAGTCTTGACAGTCCTGGAAAGGTGCTTGAATCTGATGTTTCAGAAGGTGTGGGAACCCTGTGACCTTGTCCATTGCTGCATCTCAATTCTTCACCTTTGTCCTGATGTGACACATTGTACATACATACAGCAATGCATAAGTAAGGACACTGAAGCATTTGGTCTTCTTTTGGCTCTATGAAATGATTAAAATCAAACCATTACTATGAGGTTAACATAGAGATTATCAGCTTTTATTTGAAAATTATTTGGAAAAACAAAAAAAACGATTTTGTTTCAATTTGCACGACTTTACGGTTGTTGACTTGTAAGTAAGTAAGTAAGTAGGTAAAGTAAGTAAAGTTTATTTCTATAGCACCTATCACAGACCAGCGGTCACAAAGTGCTTTTACATAGGCTATAAAAACATAATTAAAGAGCAAAAGTAGTAGCAGCTTAAAAGAAATAGGTAAACAAGTGAAAATAAAAACAAGAAACAAATAACAAGTGTACAACGATTAATAACAAGACACAAAAAGACAGGAGGCTTATTTTGGGGTTAGACAAAAGCCTGTCTGTACAAGACAGTCTTGAGCTGTTTTTTAAAAGCTTCAACCGACACCGCTGATCTTGACTTCAACCAGCCTCTGTCACAGTAACGGGACAATCGTCTTGACAGGTGTTTCTGCTAGGTCAAAGGTCAAGTGTGGTCTGTCACATTCATATCTATTCCCGTTTCCATCTATAACTTTGTGGCAGTTGATGGCCACCGTAGTAGAATCCTCGTCCTAGAGAACATGGCCACTGCAGAGCGTAGACTAGACAGCTATGTAATGGAAAAGCTAGGAAGGTGTTGTAATGGTAGAGAGTTCTGCGATTCTACTTTGAGGTTGGATGCGGTGCACAACACAAGTGGTATGTGGTCTTTGTAATTATTCTGCGATAGCTATTCTGGTGACGTTTGGCCCGTGGATTAGATTGAAGACCACAGCGCTCGGTTCCTATGGTGCAGCTGGATGAGCCGTGGAATAAATAAATAAACAGAGGAGCGAACTTAATAAAGATTACAATTACATGTCTGACAGGATCTCTGGCAGAGTGGTTCAGAACAAAACAAAACAATAATGGTGTGTGTGTATGTGTGTGTCTGTGTCTGTGTGTGTGTGTGTGTGTGTGTGTGTGTGTGTGTGTGTGTGTGAGTGTGAGTGTGAGTGTGAGTGTGAGTGTGAGTGTGTGTGTGTGTGGGGGGGGGGGGGGGCTGTGTGTGTGTGTGTGTGTGTGTGTGTGTGTGTGTGTGTGAGTGTGTGTGGAGCAGACGGGCAGTGATTTCATACGGTGCAGTAACATTATATGAGCTCTGCACATAATCACTATCCTCAGCTCATAAGCAAACAGTCATTTAATATTTGAGCACATAATTATCTAAATTATATGGATGCTTTAGTTTTAAAAATAAATAAAAGAAGACCAAAGAAGCGATGACAAATTTTGACTAAACATGAATAAATTGGCAGTGCTTTCACAGACCCAAGGTCGCTTTACAAGGGAATGGGACAAACAGAACAGAGCCAGAGAGACAAACACACAAAACAAGAAACAGTGAAACAGCAGAATGAACTAATAAGCTGACATGAAGACTACAGGTTGAATGCGATGGTGAACAGGTGGGTTTAAAGGGCAGCTTTGAATATGTCCAGGGTTGGAGAGTTGCGGATATCCTTGGGTAGAGAGTTCCAGAGGGTAAATGGACGGCACTTATATAGCGCCTTTTTTCTGCTCCAAAGCTCTTTACAACGGCCTCTCATTCACCCATTCACACACACATTCACATTCACACACCAATGGCGGCAAGCTGCCATGCAAGGCGTCGGCCGGCCCGCTCACTGGGAGCAATTTTGGGGTTCAGTGTCTTGCCCAAGGACACTTCAACATGTGGCCAGCCGGGGCTCGAACCGCCGATCTGCCAACCATGTGATCATTAGACGGCGACTCTACCTCCTGAGACACAGCCGCCTCAGAGTGGGGGCTGCCACACTGAAGGCTCTGTACCCAAATGTCCTTCTTCTTGTTTGGGCCTTAGCTCAGGCCTCAGCTATTGTTCTCTTATGGAAGAATTTCACAATCGCCGTCACTTTGTCCAGGGTGGGCTTTCTCACCTTAACGCCATCTCTTGCAACGAGGTTGTAACCAAAAATGTGCAAACTTACTTTTTTTCTCTTTCTCTTTTGTGACTCTTAGCAGTTCTCTCTCTCTGCCAAGTCTCTCTGAAGTGTGTCTTTCACTATCTGCCAAAACTCAAAACCAACGTCCAGCAGCATGGCAGGAGACACCATTGTATAATCTTCAATGAATTGACATGCCTTTGTAACCCTTTCTTGTAGTGAAGCACATTCTCTGTCATACAGCCATGGAATGGTTGTTTGGGAGTGTTTTCCTGCTTGGAAGAACATACATTGCAGTGTTAATTTTGGCAGCTATTTTAGATTAAGTCTTAGGCCCAGTCCCGTTTCTCTTTTTTACCCCTACCCCTCGTCTTGGAGTGCCACTCGCTTCTCAGCGGTTGAAAATATTGTGGTTGAAAATATTTTTATATACAGTGCCCTGCATACTATACGTAGTGGGACAGTGAAGCATTTTCTTCTTTATTTGCTCTTTTATTGCTCTACGCTCCACGGTTATGATGAGGTTACAGTACAGGTCTGGCAGGGCCTCACCATGGTTACAGTACAGGCCTGGCAGGGCATCACCATGGTTACAGTACAGGAGGTCTGGCAGAGCATCACCATGGTTACAGTACAGGAGGTCTGGCAGAGCATCACCATGGTTACAGTACAGGAGGCCTGGCAGAGCATCACCATGGTTACAGTACAGGAGGTCTGGCAGAGCATCACCATGGTTACAGTACAGGAGGTCTGGCAGAGCATCACCATGGTTACAGTACAGGAGGCCTGGCAGAGCATCACCATGGTTACAGTACAGGAGGCCTGGCAGAGCATCACCATGGTTACAGTACAGGCCTGGCAGAGCATCACCATGGTTACAGTACAGGCCAGGCAGAGCATCACCATGGTTACAGTACAGGAGGCCTGGCAGAGCATCATCATGGTTACAGTACAGGTCTGACAGGGCATCACCATGGTTACAGTACAGGAGGCCTGGCAGAGCATCACCATGGTTACAGTACAGGGCTGGCAGAGCATCACCATGGTTACAGTACAGGAGGCCTGGCAGAGCATCACCATGGTTACAGTACAGGCCTGGCAGACCATCACCATGGTTACAGTACAGGTCTGGCAGGGCATCACCATGGTTACAGTACAGGGCTGGCAGAGCATCACCATGGTTACAGTACAGAAGGCCTGGCAGAGCATCACCATGGTTACAGTACAGTACAGGATTGTCGACCAAAACACTAAACACGACACACACTGTGGCTTAATTTGGCCATTTGATCGCCCTATATCAACCTTGTATCTTGTACAAACAGGGGAGAGGGTGTTTGATGCATTGCCTCTGATAGCACAAAGTACAAAGTCCCCAATGTAACTCAACCGTGGCTTGGCTCTCACTGAGGAAACAATAATTTCTTCCCCTATTTTTCTTCTGTATCCTACGATAACAGAGAATGAACGTAATGAAGTTAGTCAGCTAGCTGGCAGCGCAGAGCGCCGTGGCTGCAGAGAGGGCAGGGGGACAGGGGGGTCCCTCCCCAGGCCTGGAGGAAACACAGAGGATGTTTCATATGAATCATCTGAGCTCCTTTCAAGTCCTCCTCCTCTACTTCCACAGGCCAGAATTAAAGTGACACGTTTGATTGGCCAGGGCAGAGTTAACCAAATATTTACTGTAATATTACTTGACTGTTTACGTTTACTCTGATGATGACGGACAGCTAATCTCTTTCATCCACTCTGAGGTTAGACACTTCAGTGTAGCACTGCTCTTGAGAACAGAATAACAGAACGGGCTACAGTACTCACTACTTTCTTGGACTCTTGATCCAATTTTATAGGGATCGGAAGGAATTAAACATCTAAGAGACGCGTAAACAATACACATGTTGTTAGGACAGACGACAGACCGCTGCTGCAGCATATTTGACTGTTTTTAAAACGGGATGGGTGTTTTTCATTGAGTTGAGTTCAAGGATTATAGATTTCATGCATGGAGCATATATAGCATCGGTTCATGTGAGGCTCTGTCAACGTGGCAGTTGTCATTCAGCTGACAGGACAGCTGGGTCACGCGTAGAAACATCCATCAGATGTACAGGGAGCAGAGGTTTCAAAGTTTACACTTCCTTCCAAACCCGAAGGTAGTGGCAAACAGAAGGCAGCCCACATATGTGTTTAACTTAGACAACTCAAGTATATTATCCTAATAAAGCAAATTAATTCTAATATCAGTGCAGACTAGCAGGGTAGCAGCACCGGTTGCTAGCCTACAGAGCACCGTTATTCTGTCATGAACTGGCCTGATAATGAAGCATTGTTCTTTTTTATTTGATGACTTTGATCGATTGATAGCGTGAAACTCAAGTTGTGAACGATGCTTTTCTATGATACTACTGATGACGTATCAGGGTATTGAAGGGTTGTCTCGTTTCATAGGGGAAGATTTTCAACCACTTGTGACTCTGTCACCAGTGCTGTCTTTCCTTTCAACGATGTTCCAACGTTTTTTGATTTTTGTAGGTTTAATTTCTCTGATTGATTCTGAAATTGATTTCTCGTACATCAGCCTCATAATGGCTTTCCTGCTTCTCTCTGGTCGTCATGGTGATTGACAGAAATAACAGACTCCAAATACCAACACACAAAGCCTAGAATACTATATATACTAATAGACATTGAGAGCTTATCTTATTAACACAGATGATGTCACAGAACAAACGTGACAAGCCAACTGTCACTTTGGGTGCCCTGCTACAAGGGGCATACAAGGTGTGGTAATGTCTGAATGGTGAAACCAGTATGTCCACAAACACCATCAAATACAAGCTGAGCGTCTGAACTTTAACCTCATCATAACCGCGGAGCATAGAGCCAAATAAAGAAGAAAATGCTTCACTGCGCCATGACTTATAGTATGCAGGGCACTGTATATACATATATAAATAAACACTTTCGTGTTCATTAGCTAGTCTTTGCCCTTCTTTCTTCAGATACCCTGTAGACATATTTCCCATGACCCCTCACAAAGGCTTACCCACATCACTTCACACACAACAACGATATTTGTGACAACATACACCCAATGTATCTGAAGTGAAGTGAAAACAAGTTTGAACTATTCCTATCCATCCCTATTTAGTATCTCTCCTCTGCCCCCTCTCCCTGCCCCCCCCCCCCTCTCATCTTCGTGTGCGGTGAGCACCTCTGCCAGTCTGTTGAACATCGATTCTCCACACTCAACTCCCTCCTCCATGGACCGCTCTCTAGAAGCGACAGTCCTGGCCAGGGATGATGAGGATACCCCCTTACTCCTTCTCAGGAGAAGGGACTTGAATGTGATAGTCTAGCCCACAGGGCTTTTCAAATGCTAAGGAAACCCCATCCAGTCATCCAAGTAGGATCAATTTCATCAAGGCTTCGCTAACAATCTAGAGTTGTGAGAAAAAAAACCTTAACCTTAAAACATCGCCTTCAATACTCCAATACTGACGCTTTGAATTCAAACTATCAATCAAAATATTCAACGTCTTTGCTGACACCACAAACATTCCTCTGACATTGTTCTGGAGTCTTCAGTACGATTCTAATGGAGATGACTTGGAGATTCCCTCTGGAATGCATTCTGCTCTCGACGTGTGGAATGCATCCTTTTGAAAACGGCGGCTCTGGAATTTCAAAACAATTCGATTATTCAAGCAAGTAGAGCCATATCGTCACTAATCTCATTACACCACACTCTTAGAAACGATAGTTTAGATTCTCTAGTGTTGGTTCTCCTCATTCCCATTATCAGGAACAAAATCAGGAAATATGCATGGAGATGCAGACCCACCCAAGAGACCTAGACCAATCCCATTCAGTCTTTTCAGCAAGGCATCCCTATGCCCCCTCACTACCATTCCACCTCCTGGTCACACAAGTGCATCACATTAAATATTTGGGGAGTTCCAAGCCAAGGGAATTTCTTTTAAGGGAATTAAACCTCCATGGAAACTGTGTATCCATCCACAGTGTTGAGTCACTTGTTGTGATCATTGTCATGGACTATATATAGAGAACTTGTTTGGTTTGTTCTCAGAACAGGAAGGATTAGCCAGCGTTCTATTTCCACAATAAATTCTATGTCTGTTTTTTATCAATGGCAACAAAACTGGACACATTGTATCATCTAAAGTATTGATAATAACTTGTTTCCATTCACCATATTCCGTGCGAGGGCTTGGAGTTCCGGCCAGGGTTGCCAGATGGGACGGGTTACCGCCAAATGGACTACTTTTGATCACACTAGGCTGGATAAACAGCATTTAGGCGATATCAGAATGTCAGTGCCTGAAAGTTACAGAATGTGTGAAGTTAAAACACACAACACCATAATATCTACTATGGGCACCTACCCAATAGTAATTAGCATTTTTCAGACAATCTAGGTTTTGGGCTGGTGATTTTTGGTGGATTTAGCGGTTTAGGGTTTTTAGAATGTGTTCGGATGGAAATTGTCGATCCCATCTGGCAACCCTGGTTCCGGCCCTCATTGGGTTAAGAAGCATTCCCACAAGGTTATCTCCTGATGGAATATAAACCCCCAGACAGGCTGGGCGATGGCGTGGAGACAGACAGGCTGGGCGATGGTGTGGAGACAGACAGGCTGGGCGATGGCGTGGAGACAGGGAGGCTGGGCGATGGTGTGGAGACAGACAGGGAGGCGGGGCGATGGCGTGGAGACAGGGAGGCTGGGCGATGGTGAGGAGACAGGGAGGCTGGGCGATGGCGTGGAGACAGACAGGCTGGGCGATGGTGTGGAGACAGACAGGGAGGCTGGGTGATGGCGTGGAGACAGGGAGGCTGGGCGATGGTGTGGAGACAGACAGGGAGGCAGGCCGATGGCGTGGAGACAGGGAGGCTGGGCGATGGCGTGGAGACAGGGAGGCTGGGCGATGGTGAGGAGACAGGGAGGCTGGGAGGGAGACAGGGAGGCTGGGAGGGAGACAGGGAGGCTGGGCAATGGCGTGGAGACAGACAGGGAGGCTGGGCGATGGCGTGGAGACAGACAGGCTGGGCGATGGCGTTGAGACAGACAGGCTGGGCGATGGCGTGGAGACAGGGAGGCTGAACGATGGCGTGGAGACAGACAGGGAAGCTGGGCGATGGCGTGGAGACAGGGAGGCTGAGCGATGGCGTGGAGACAGACAGGGAGGCTGGGCGATGGCGTGGAGACAGACAGGCTGGGCGATGGCGTGGAGACAGATAGGGAGGCTGGGCGATGGCATGGAGACAGGGAGGCTGGGCGATGGCGTGGAGACAGACAGGGAGGCTGGGCGATGGCGTGGAGACAGACAGGCTGGGCGATGGCGTGGAGACAGACAGGCTGGGCGATGGCGTGGAGACAGACAGGGAGGCTGGGTGATGGCGTGGAGGCAGGGAGGCTGGGTGATGGCGTGGAGACAGGGGAGGTTCGGGGGAACGTATGTCTGTGTAAATCTGAGACTGAAAACAATATGTTATTAACGAACAGGTTACTAACATAGTAAGTCGTCTACTTAACAACTTACTACGTTTAGGTAACACTGCAGAGAACATTTGGTGGAAGAGATCGAGAGACCTCGAATGCATGAACATGACAGGAACAAAACATGTTTTATGTGAAGAATAAAGGCATTAATTTCAAGGGGAGGGAGGGAGGGAGGGAGGGAGGGAGGGAGGAAGGGGTCATGGTGAGGGAACTTCACAAACCCTTCCTTCCTTCCGATGTTACTGTACTGCTCAGTGAAGCAGGGCCTGAGATGTTGTTGTAATGGTGTGTGGAGAGGGGGAACGGGCAGAGACAGCGGAGAGAAAGAATAACAGGGTGTAATATCCACCAGCGTGTTGATCTAGTCGCCTCAGGGAGGCGGGCGGAAGGGCCTGTGTCTCAGGTCTGGTGTTAACCTCATTCATGTCCGCTGCATTAAAACGTCAGCTCTCTGGGATGACTCGGTGTGCATCCTCTCGCACAGCTCTCGTTGAGTTTAGCGTTTAGCTCGCTAAGACGCAGCCTACTCTGGTGGTAGTGGTGGTCTAGTAGAGGGGTAGTAGTGGTCTAGTGGGGGTAGTGTCGGTCTAGTAGAGGGGTAGTGGTGGTCTAGTAGAGGGGTAGTGGTGGTCTAGTAGGGGGGTAGTGGTGGTCTAGTAGAGGGGTAGTGGTGGTCTAGTAGAGGGGTAGTGGTGGTCTAGTGGGGGTAGTGGTGGTCTAGTAGAGGGGTAGTGGTGGTCTAGTAGGGGGGTAGTGGTGGTCTAGTAGAGGGGTAGTGGTGGTCTAGTAGAGGGGTAGTGGTGGTCTAGTAGAGGGGTAGTTGGGGTCTAGTAGAGGGGTAGTGGTGGTCTAGTAGAGGGGTAGTGGGGGTCTAGTAGAGGGGTAGTGGTGGGGTAGTAGAGGGTTAGTGGTGGTCTAGTAGAGGGGTAGTAGAGGGGGTAGTGGTGGTCTAGTAGAGGGGTAGTGGTGGTCTAGTAGAGGGGTAGTGGTGGTCTAGTAGAGAGGTAGTGGTGGTCTAGTGGATAGTGAGTTGGACTGGTGATCAGAAGGTTGTGAGTTCAACTCCCACCTGAAACACCACCACTAGTGTTTCCTTGAATAAGGCACTTAGCCCTCAGTTACTCCAGGGGGAATGGGTTAGGGTCAGGGTCAGGGTTAAGGTTGGGAGTTGGACTGGTGATCGGATGGTTGTGAGTTCAAATCCCACCTGAAACACCACCACTAGTGTGCCCTTGAGTAAGGCTCTTAGCCCTCAGTTACTCCAGGGGAAATGTCCCTATAATTCGTAATTGTCTTATTAAAGGCATCTGCTAAATGGCTAGATTCTATTCTAAATTCTACTCCACTAGTCAGCACAGCACCTGACTGGTGATACATAGAAATTAAGATTGGTGGGGCACTTAGGTGGCGTAGCGGGTTAAGCGTCGACCATGTAACCGCAGGGTCCCCGGTTCGATTCCGTCCGGGGACATATCCTGCATGTCATCCCTCCTCTCTCTCTCTCACCCATCCTTCCTGTCATAATCTATACTGTACTGTCAATAAAAATGAAAAATATGAGTGGGACTGCACACAAAGAAAAAAAAGATTGGTGATGTATTTGTGCATGCAGAGACATTTCAGTGGGAACATTGACCTCTTGATAAACTTCTAATTCTACTATTTCCTGCCATAACAAGGACACCTGAGGGAGGTGTTGGCAGGGGGTAGAGTAGAGAAGAGAGAAGAGAGAAGAGAGACCGTGCTGATTCTGAGGGAAGAATATGTGACACGTTCTAATGCTTAGGTCCTCATATCGGGATCTGATGTAATAATCTGACTTTTCGTTTTGTGAGCCTGCTAACAATGTAAAGTAGTGTTCTAGTTAACTAGGTAACAATGTAAAGTAGTGTTATAGTTAACTAGGTAACAATGTAAAGTAGTGTTGTAGTTAACTAGGTAACAATGTAAAGTAGTGTTGTAGTTAACTAGGTAACAATGTAAAGTAGTGTTCTAGTTAACTAGGTAACAATGTAAAGTAGTGTTCTAGTTAACTAGGTAGCAGTGGGGGATTACTCACCCAATCCATTGCGTTGTTGCAGTGTTTTGGCTTGACTAGCGAGTTTGTGTTGTGATTCTCAACAACGTTGAAACGTAGTTCCAACGTTCCAACGTTCCAACGTTTCAAAAGAAAAGTCTGAACATTTTGATTGGTTGCCGACATGCGGACCAAAAGATCAGACTGTGTCACATATTTGGACAGACACCTTCAGAAACCATGTCTCTCTCCTTAGACTCACACAATATCTTTACAGATTAACACTAACTAATATAATAATATAACTAACTGTTAATTAATAATATCAGTCTTGAATATTCATGAATCCTTGAAAAGCTACTTTGATGCAACTTACGTTCAGAGTGGATGGATTCTAGGTGATTAACAGGAACATTACAACAACACCAACAGGCTTTGAATGAAAAGGAAAAAGGAGTTTGGTGTTTTGTGAGGGAAATGCCTGAGAGGATACAAACACTGTAATTACAGTTTGAGACCAGAATACGCTAGTACTGCCCCCGGCTAACACATTAGCTCGATACAAACAGGCCCTGCTAGAAATTACATATGTAAAGTGCCAAAGACTTGAGGAATTTTCATCTTTTGAAAACACGTAAATAGAAAGAGAAAGAAAAAAAGAAAGTCTTCCACCAAATATAGAGGACGTGGTTTCAGAGGGCAAGACTCAATGCCATCAAACTCTGCCATTACTGTCAGTCTCTCTGCCACCTCTCCCACATTGCGGAACACAACGGAACATTCTGAAGGTCCTCTGTGGCTAGCTAAAAGCGCTGCAGGATAGCTGTTGTCACTCAAGACTCACATACACAGTGTGAGGAGACTAGCACGAGCTGTATCATCAGTAGGGCTAGAGGAGGAGCTGATGGTTAGTGGTGGACTGTCACTCACTCAAAAAGGCAACATGCCCCCTTCCTCCCCCCCGCTGTTTTTGCCAATTTTGCGTCTGAGAAGAACTGTTTTCAATCAGGTTGATTTAATAGGGACAGACGCACAACCCAGTGTCTCTCTGTCCTCAGGCAGCAAACCAAACCCGATCTGGGTGTAGTACGAACAGTCTAAATGTACTAAACTGCAGAGTCACTACCCATCTTCTGTCGTAGACTGAAGACCTCCATCTCTTCAGACTACACCTCAACTGCTCCTCCTGAGACATCGACTACCCCCCAGCACTGTGTCTCCTGAGACATCTACTACCCCCCAGCACTGTGTCTCCTGAGACATCTACTACCCCCCAGCACTGTGTCTCCTGAGACATCTACTACCCCCCAGCACTGTGTCTCCTGAGACATCTACTACCCCCCAGCACTGTGTCTCCTGAGACATCTACTACCCCCCAGCACTGTGTCTCCTGAGACATCTACTACCCCCCAGCACTGTGTCTCCTGAGACATCTACTACCCCCCAGCACTGTGTCTCCAGAGACATCTACTACCCCCCAGCACTGTGTCTCCTGAGACACCTGCTTTTCCCCTAAACTGTGCCTCCTAAGACTCTTATACTGCCCCCCTTGTACTGTCTCTCCAGTGTCTATAGGGTTATATTAAAATACAAATACTTTTTCATGACGACTGCCAATGGCCCCTGGCCTGAGCTAGATTACGCCTCCTGCTAGAACTGGTGAATTGATGATTCACTTCCTTAGTCAAATGTATTGATTGTAAGTCGCTTTGGAATAAGGCGTCTGCTAAATGCCAAACATGTAAAATGTAAACCCGATCTGGGTGTATAGTACAAACAGTCTAAATGTAATAGGCCTTCACACAGCAACATAACAATGTTTCCTCGTGGCAAATGGTAAATGGACTGACTTACATAGCGCCTAATTCCAAAGCGCTTTACAACGGCCTCTCATTCACCCATTCACACACACATTCACACACCAGTGGCGAGGTAGGCAAGCTACCATGCAAGGCTCCGGCCCGCTCATTGGGAGCAACTTGGGGTTCAGTGTCTTGCCCAAGGACACCTCGACACGTGGCCAGCCGGGGCTCGAACCTTACGATCATTAGACGCCGGCTCTACCTCCTGAGACACAGCCTCTACCTCCTGAGACAGCCTCTACCTCCACCAGCCTCTACCTCCTGAGACACAGCCTCTACCTCCACCAGCCTCTACCTCCTGAGACACAGCCTCTACCTCCAGCAGCCTCTACCTCCTGAGACACAGCCGCCCCACATCCCTGGAGAAAGGGAACATCTATACCTGTCGTGAGACAGTTCCCTCCACATCTGGCCCCGGGCCCAACGGTTCGAGGGGTGTGGGGGGGCACGGACCGACAGCTGTGCCCCGGCCGGTCCCAGATGGTTCTGGTTGGTCAGAGTCTCCAGCGTGTTTGTAAGGCGTGGGCCGGTGGGGGCTAGTCTTACAGCGTCGGGCTGCAGTGTTGTTATGGTGAGGAGGGTCTGAGGAGAGGAGAGGCGCCCAGCGGAAGTGTAGCGACCTCACAGAGAGTAACCGTGGCAACAACAGGCGTGGTAAACCAGCCCCAGCTGGGGTGGGACGAACCCTCTGGAAACCACCCAGCATCCCCCCAAACCCCCCAGATCCATCCTTCCTGCTTAACTGCTCCTCCTGAGACATCTACTGTACGTACTACCCCCCAGCACTGTGTCTCCTGAGACATCTACTACCCCCCAGCACTGTGTCTCCTGAGACATCTACTACCCCCCAGCACTGTGTCTCCTGAGACATCTACTACCCCCCAGCACTGTGTCTCCTGAGACATGTACTACCCCCCAGCACTGTGTCTCCTGAGACATCTACTACCCCCCAGCACTGTGTCTCCTGAGACATCTACTACCCCCCAGCACTGTGTCTCCTGAGACATCTACTACCCCCAGCACTGTGTCTCCTGAGACTTCTACTACCCCCCAGCACTGTGTCTCCTGATTATTATTATTATTATTATTATTATTATTATTATTATTATTATTATTATTATTATTATTAATAATAATCATTAGCGGGCGAACAAGAGAGGAAGAGAGGAAGAAAAGAAGAGAGGAAGAGAGGAAGAGAGGAAGAGAGGGAGAGAGGAAGAGAGGAAGAGAGGGTGAGAGGAAGAGAGGAAGAGAGGGAGAGAGGGAGAGAGGAAGAGAGGAAGAGAGGGAGAGAGGAAGAGAGGAAGAGAGGGAGAGAGGAAGAGAGGAAGAGAGGGAGAGAGGAAGAGAGGAAGAGAGGAAGAGAGGAAGAAAGGAAGAAAGGAAGGACAGACACTCTACCCACAATGCCGCTGGGCCGGTCGTCACGGTAGCAGACCTTGTCCGTTTTATGCTCTGAGCTCTAAAAGAACCCCCAGTTTGAAACATATATACATATATAAACATATATACACGGCAATACTACTAATGTATTTAGCAACAATGTTCATGTGCTCTAGTTCTTCCCTGAGATATGATTTGAGTCACATGTCAGCTGCTGAGTGTTGTAGCACATTGTGGCACGGGGAAAGACCCACATCATAAATAACCATCATCTCTCTCCAGCTGCCCAGAAGGCAGGAACATGACGCTTCACTCTTCCGCTGACACGACCATTCCTCCTCGGCCACATGTGGCTGGAAGCCTAGGGGTCCTTTTGACCCCCCCAAGAGAGGAAGAGAGGAAGAGAGGAAGAGAAGAAAGGAAGAGAGGAAGAGAGGAAGAGAGGAAGAGAGGGAGAGAGGAAGAGAGGGAGAGAGGGAGAGAAGAAGAGAGGGAGAGGGAGAGAGGAAGATAGGGAGAGAGGAAGATAGGAAGAGAGGGAGAGAGGAAGAGAGGAAGAAAGAAAGAGAGGAAGAGAGGAAATGAGGGAGAGAGGAGGAGAGGAAGAAAGAGAAGAAGAGAAGAAGAGAGGGAGAGAGAGAGAGAGAGAGAGAGAGAGAGAGAGAGAGAGAGAGAGAGAGGGAGTAGAGCTCTTGCCCAGTGCTTTGCACTCACAGCATTTTCTTCTAACACAGGAGGTATTTTAGCTAGCGGAGAGGCTACACACAGGGCAGAACTTTGATAAACAAACCTGGCGTTTATGGGCCGGAAAACGGACTTGCATGGCCCTGCCATCGCTGCTTCCTCTGTAGTCCAGTGGCAACACTTCACCCGCTGGGAGATCTGAGCCCTCAGTAACAGGCTGCTAATGAGGCCTGAACACGCCTGACCGCTCCCCGTGCGTGTAACAACAACAACAACACCTTCCAGGCCTGCTCACTGCCTAGGCGTTTGCCTTCAGAACAGACAGGAAGTCATCAGACAAGAAGGAGAGAAGGAGAGAAGGCGAAGGAGAAGGAGAGAAGGAGAAGGAGAAGGAGAGAAGGAGAGAAGAAAACTTTTACTAGAAGACTTCAAACAAGAAAATGCTAGCTAGTTTACATTTACATTTACGCTGCCTGCCTTTTTTTTTGTTTTAAGATGATATTAGATCAAACTAATTGGGGGAGTGAAGCTGCGTGCACACCAGGCCATTGCGTTGCACCGGAAGTCATTCATCTCAATGGGGCAGTTGCGTTGATCAGTTGCCTTGCTCTGCATTGCGTTTCTTGACCGTCAGGGTGCGCTAATCAGTCAAAAAAAATCAGCTTTTGCGTTGCGTTGGATGCGTTAAAACAACCGGAAGTAAACCGGAAGTAGTTTCTTGCCCAGAGCTTTCGCCTCAGATGTAAAATCCTCAATTTTGGCCGCCATTGGCTACAATCTGTAATTTGGCTCTACAAGTGTTAATATGTCATTTTATGAAGTTTTGATATGTTTTCAGGCGAGAAAGTAACCATATATATTCACAAAATGTGTCCAGTTTATCAAAATAACCCGTTTATATATCTTATCTGACGTTTTTTTCCCCACTTCTGTGGGAAACTTCGCTAGCAACACGAGTAGAGCTTTGCATCTGCATCGCACGTTGAAGTACGTCAAGCCCATCCCACCAGGTTGCGCCAGAACGGTGGGTCACGGTCCGCGGTGTGCACGCGGCTTTAGAGTGTGTTCTCACTAGAACATTTGCTTCACTTGGAATCGGAGTTTAGGATAAAATTCGCTTTGCTCTGCGTCGTTTGGAGCTGTGAGAACGCGCATTCGAAGTCGCACCCGGAGCAAACAGCCGACTGATGCTCCGCTTGAAAAGGGTGGTTTCTCTCTGGTTAGAAGCGACGCATTGAGGCTGTCCATAGGAAAACAACAGCGCATGCGTGTTGATCTGGATAAGAGCGGGACGAACAGGCAATTCTAAATTTTTCTGACCAATCAACTACCACGTCTGTGCTTCGATTGTTACTTCGTTTACATAAAGGGCTGTGAGAACGCAAATCAGAGAAATAATTTATGCAACAATGTTGCAAACTCATCCACTTGCTCCGGGTCCTGATTCTGACTTTCATGTGAGAACATAATAATAATAATAATAATAATAATAATAATAATAATAATAATAATAATACATTTATTTTATAAGGCGCCTTTCATGGCACTCAAGGTCGCCGTACAACAACAAATCTAAAAACAGCCACAAAATTCAAAACACAAAACATAGCCAGCAGCAGAGCAGCACGGGAACAGTAAATTAACACGGATATGCCTGCGTAAACAGGTGGGTTTTGAGGTGGGTTTTGAATGAGGAGATTGAATCAATGTTCCTGATGTCGGGGGGGAGGGAGTTCCAGAGGCGAGGGGCGGAGCGGCTGAAGGCTCTAAACCCCATGGTGGACAGATGGGCTGGGGGGACGGTCAGGTTGATGGAGGAGGCAGACCTGAGGGACCGGGTGGGAATGTTGATGTGGAGGAGGTCGGACAGGTATGGAGGGGCGAGGTTGTGGATGGCCTTGAAAGTATGGAGAAGGATTTTGTAATCGATGCGGTGTTTGATGGGGAGCCAGTGGAGTTGGTGTAGAATGGGGGTGATGTGACTGATGACAGGGGTTCTGGTGACAATACGGGCAGCAGCGTTCTGGACCAGTTGGATCTTGTGGAGCAGTTTTAGGGGGAGACCAAAGAGAAGGGAGTTACAGTAATCTAGGTGGGAAGTGACGAGGGAGTGGACCAGGATTGCGGCGCAATAACATATAACATGACCTTAGAGGTGGAACTTTGCTTTACTTTGTTACTTACAAAGCCATCAACAATCTGGCCCCCTCCTACCTTGCCGACCTCGTCCCCCTCCACACCCCCCTCCCATTGCCTCAGGTCTGACGACCAAACCACCCTCAAGACCACCAGGACCAAGCTCCGGACCTGGGGTGATAGGGCCTTTTCAGCCGCAGCCTCTGGAACGCCCTCCCCAACCACATCAGACAGGCCAACACCCTCCCAACATTTAAACAGGCCCTCAAAACCCACCTCTTCAAGCTCGCCTTCACCAGTTAACCCTCTCCCCCTCTCCTTCCCCTATACTTTCTTTTATTTCTTTTTTGTTTCTTTTTATTATTACTACTCAACCTTTTCAGTTTGTAAAGCGTCTTTGAGTGTCTAGAAAAGTGCTATATAAGTCTAATGTATTATTATTATTATTATTATTATTATTACTTTCTGCAGTTTGTTGTTGTGTAATCCTGCTATCCTCACTCTCAAGCTCTCAAACTCAGTTCTACTGTAGGTCAGGTGTTAGTGGAGGAGAGACAGAGTGTGTAAAAGACAGCTCTCCCCTCCCCTTCTCTCCTGTGTGTGTCTGTCTCTACCAGTGTCATACTGGGGCTCCGAGTCTTGGAAGCTTGCTGGGTTTCAACAATAACCATGGCCTTCACCCACAATGCACTGGGGTGATTCCTCCCTTAATTATTATCAGAGAAGAAGAGACCGCTGGGAAATGACGTTACAGGGAACCTGTTGACACAGGAAAGAGGAACTCATAAGGAGATACTAAATCGAGCCCCTGTCGGGAGTAAATAAGAACCGTCCAGAGGGAATTCAGGCTTGACATCCTGAGACAATTGAATCCTTCTACCTTTTCACCACTAGCTGTTCAAGCAGAGATATCAAACAGTAATATAATGTAATAGTGAATCCACAGTTACAGTTACACCTGGGATAGGAACTGTTTTGAGAGGGGTTGTCTGGTTAGGCTATGAGAACATTATGAGAATGAATGCTCCATGAATGTTCCATGAATTTAGGATGGCTGATTCATGAAGTGAGCTGTTGTTGACAGAAACTGGGCTTCTGTCTACAGTTCAACCTCTCCTTCTTCGACCACGGCTGGACTGTGCATCTGTAACATGGTTGGGAAGGCGCTGGCTAATATCAGAGACACATTTACACACATATAGACTAGAGGTGGTAGTTTAAACTCACCATTCAGTTGGCAGGTAACACAACATTAGTGGTGACCGTATGTTTAATATTTCATATCAGCGTTCTTTCCACACGCATTGCGTGACGTTAGAATTATTAGGTTCTATCTCAATTTTTGTCAAAATTGAGTTTTTTTTACATAATCTGATCCATTAGGTGTTTATTAATGCCTGTGTGGTGTTATTTTTAAAATGTTGACATTTTTGAGTTAGTAATTAATAAAATACAAAGGTTCCATCTCACAAAACATAATGGAATGTAAAAACGTTGACGCTCAATATCTCTGAACTACCCTAAACAGAGATAGAACCTTATCATTCTAAGCTCATGATTGGTCTTTCATTATGTATCACTCACTGTCTTGATTGAAAGTCCAATTTTGAGACATGTTTAAAGAACAGCCGTGCCTTTTTTACCTACTATAAGAGCCGCCTCGGGGGTCACATGACCATAGTCTTTACAATGCTAAGCTGCTACTTACACACAAAGACCACTAGTTGGCTGCTTGTAAATTAGCCTGTCTCCTACACAGAAAAACTGCAAAGCAGCTTCATATCCTGATGTGATTTTTAAAATGTAAGGATACTGGGTGGTAGAACGCACATATCTAGGAAAAGTCATGAAAGGAGGGTCCTGAAATTGGTCTAGAAAAGCGCTATATAAGTCTAATGTATTATTATTATTTTAACCACAGTCTGTGGTTGCTTTTAAACGAGGCCTAAATCGAAAGACTGCTTCGACAAACCTCTTTCTGCATGTCATTGGAAAACCGGTTCTGTTTCTGTCTAAGAAACACATTTTTTTGCAAGCTTCTCTCTGTCATCTAACGCAGAGCCGTTCGTCTGACGTAAACATTGTGCATAGATCCAGAAAATTGCATTCAGCCCTTGTTTGTTTGTGTTTTTTGTCTTTCTTGTCTCTAAGGTGGAGGGAGGGAGTTGTTGGGCCTGTGTGTTTTAACTACTCTGTTTTACAGCTGCTGTTAAACAGCATTGAGGCTCTGGGGTTCCTAGAGCAGGACCTGTTAGATAAGAGACCCAGTGTAACTCACAGTTCTGGGGTCTGGCAGTAGAGAACCATCGCTGTGGGCAACATGCTTAATTCTTCCAGGGTGTCGGGGTTGCCGGGGGTGGTTGCCGGGGGGGTTGCCGGGGGTGGTTGCCAGGGGTGGTTGCCGGGGGGGGGGGGGGGGGTGGTTGCCGGGAGGAGAGCGTGCTATCGGGTGTCTAGGGACTCTACCCCCCCACTCCAGTTTCCTTTATTCATCCCTTTATTCATCCCTTTATTCATCCCTTTATTCTCCCCTTTTCGACCTCCAGGTTTTCCGGCTCTAGCAGGAAGCCCAGAGAGGAGAGGAGACTAGGAGAGGAGAGGAGAGGAGAGGAGAGGGAGAAAATGATCAGACTGATGATTGAACTGGTCAGAATAACAAAAAAGATGAATGAATGAATGAATGGACTTTATTGTCATTGCTACAGTACAGGTACCAAACAACGAAATGTAGGAGGGGTAGCTCCCCTGGTGTTAGGAAAGGGAAGAAAAAAAAAACTTAAAAAAAAATAATTTCACAAGAAGGGAAGGAGCTGGTTTACATAAATAAAAGCTATGTACACAATCCACTGTACTATACTGTACAGATAGACGACTAGGGTTGTCATATTGCACAATAGTATTGTTTCACGTTATTTAAAGTGTCACAGTTTGCAGGCTTGAAATGTACCTCAGCACTACACCTGATTTTTTCAGTCCAGCAGCTGCCATACAATCCGTCCAGACTGTCCAGGGCCCAGAACTTAGGTCTTTGCTGTGTTCAGGGCCTGGACGGCCCTGTGGTAGAAGCTGTTCTTCAGTCTGTTTGTCTTAGCGGCCAGGGTCCTGAACCGCCTTTTCGAGGGCAGCCTGGTAAAGTGTACGTACCCAGGGTGGGTCGGGTCCCTGGAGATCTTGGAGGCCTTCCTGAGACAGCGTGTGTTGTACAGCTCTTCCAGAGAGGGGAGGGGGGCGCCGGTGATCTTCTGTGCTGTTCTCACGACTCTCTGTAGCGCATTTCTCTCCGCTGTTGTGCAGCTGGAGAACCAGTTGCAGATGCCGTAGGTGAGGATGCTTTCCACTGCGCCGCGGTAAAAGGTCACCAGTATCTCCTGCTTGCTGTGTTCCTTCCTGAGGCATCTCAGGGTGTATAGCCGCTGTTGTGCCCTCTTGATGGTGCCTTTTGTGTTGTCCTTCCAGGTCAGGTCATCCCGCATGTGCATCCCCAGGAATCGGAGGGTTGAGACTCTCTCCACGCTCTCTCCGTCGATGAGCAGGGGCTGGATCTCGGACTTTTTCCTCCTGAAGTCTACGATGATTTCCTGGGTCTTTGACTTGTTCAGCAGCAGGTTGTTAACCTTGCACAGCTTGCTCAGTTGCTCTACCTCATCCCTGATGAGCATGATGAGAGGTTGTGTTTTCTGACCTTGAATAAGGCAAAGAAGTTCATATTAATTTTTAAAACAACACAAACACAACAAAACTGCATCTGGTCCTCTCACATAGATTTGTTATTATTATTGTCTTATTAAATGTTTTATCTATTTACTTCTTATATTTGCTTTTATTCATTGTAACTTTTATTTTCTTACTATGCTCCTCTTGCTGTATTTTAATAATATATGTAAAGCACTTTGAATTGCCCCTGTTGTATGAAATGTGCTACACAAATAAACTTGCCTTGCCTATTTCATATTGACAAAGGACAAATATAACATAATTTTTAGACTATTTTGCGGTCAGTAAACAGACAGACTCCTCATGGGTCTCTGTAACAGAGCTGGTGGACAGACAACACTGCTCTCTGGTGGTTGCTTTGTGCTGTGACAGTCTCTAACCAGGCCGGAACCAAAGTAAAGCGGAAATGTAACTCCCCCGGTCACATTTCTTGCCTGGACGTCTTATCTATAGTAGTCCACACATGCGTTAACTTTCCTAAACTGGTGTGTGCAGACTGTGCACTTCAATTCAGCTGAAGATATGGCGAAAAAACGTTTGGGTGAAGACTTGGATGAGTCCAGTACTCAAGCTAAGAAAGGCAAAGCGGCAGAGACAGCAGAGTTTAATGGGACTGTGTTTAAAGCCATGTTGAAGGAGCCCACCAGAGCTATGAAAGGTGAGATCAGCTACTGTACTACCCCAGCAGACCTCACTACTGTGTCTGTCTTGTCCAGTCTAGCCCCAATTTGTGACTATAGATTAGATTCAACTTTATTGTCATCGCAGAGTACAAGTACCAGACAACGAAATGCAGTTTAGCATCCAACCAGAAGTGCAAATAGTGATATAAGGGCATGATATAGATATCATAGATAACAAGAATGGAAGTGATAGGTGACTAATATACAGTATGTGCATGGGGTAGTGTTGTAAACATCAGTTAAGTTTAGAGGTACATACAGTTATGAGCTATATACAGTTATGGGCTATGTACAGTTATGAGATATATACAGTTATGAGCTATGTACAGTTAGGTAGCTATGTACAGTTATGAGCTATGTACAGTTATGGGCTATGTACAGTTATGAGATATGTACAGTTATGAGCTATGTACAGTTATGAGCTATGTACAGTTATGGGCTATGTACAGTTATGAGCTATGTACAGTTATGAGCTATGTACAGTTATGAGCTATGTACAGTTATGGGCCATGTACAGTTAGGTAGCTATGTACAGTTATGGGTTATATACAGTTATGAGCTATGTACAGTGAGGTAGTTTAATATGTACAGTGAGGTAGTTTATGTACAGTATCTAATGTACAGAAGTATAAAAGAAGCTATAACAGGAGACATGTGCAATGTGCAATATACAGTGTTCAAAGGTAGTAATGTAAACATCAGTAGTAAGGTTAGAGTGATCACATTAACCAGGGATGTGCAGCCATCAAGTATTGCCATTGTCATCATAGTATTGGCATTTTGTAATGGTCATATCCATAGTTGCATGCAGTGTTGCGTCTGAGCTACCTTTGGATAGCTTTGCTAGAACCTCATTAAACACACACTTTGTTTTTGGAGGCAATTAGTTTGTCAGTTGTTAAGTACTTTAACAATGAATGTGGTGTAAAACGTGTTTTTCCTTGACATTGCAGGTTTGGAGACGTTCATATCCACAGCCAAGAAGCTGCCATGCAAGGACCTGTATGACGTGGTGGAAGGCTACATAAAGATCTCCATGGAGTGTGCAGAGATCTTTAAACTGCTGGAGGGGGAAAAGCAAACAGAGAGTGAAGTAAGTGTGGAGAACTTACACATATCTCATTCAGTCTTATCAACTGCCACATTAATGACATTCACAAGTAACAACATGGGGGCGGCTGTGGCTCAGGAGGTAGAGCCGGCGTCTAATGATCGCAAGGTCGGCAGATCGCTGGTTCGAACCCCGGCTGGCCACATGTCGAGGTGTCCTTGGGCAAGACACTGAACCCCAAATTGCTCCCAGTGAGTGGGCCGGCGCCTTGCATGGTAGCTTGCCGCCATTGGTGTGTGAATGTGTGTGTGAATGTATGGGTGTCTGAGAGACTGTTGTAAAGCGCTTTGGAATAAGTCAGTCTATCAGTCTATATAACTCAGTCCATTTACTATCATGTTGTCTGTCCAGATGCTGCTGATCTTCCAGAGTCTGGAGATGGTTCTGCTCAGGACCGCCAGCGACCTGTCTCACTTCAGCACGGTGGGGACCACCATAGTGAAGAAGACCGTCTCCTCCTACATGAAACTCCTACAGACGTCCATGTACTCAGAAAACCACCGGTATGTTCTGGTTTAAACAGAATTTTACAACAAATGAAAATACACTAAAACAAAAACAAGGTGCAATACAGAATACCACAAGTGCAGAAATAAAAGCAGTCTATGAGAATATTTGGCACATGCTGTTTGTTATTGTTGCCTGTTACCATGTCTGTAGGTGTGTGAGGATCTCATATTCCACTCTCTGACTTTAAACTGTGTGTTACAGAGACTTTGAATCATACATGCAAATGTGCTGAGCTTATCTATGTGGTTAGGGTATGTGCTCACTGTTTCTGTTGTTATTTGATGTTGTAGGCTATATTGTTTGTATATATGTTACGGTATATGTGGGAAGACGGTACATGTGGGAAAACTAGGGTTAGGTGCTACAGTTAGGGGTAGGGGTAGGGTTAGGTTTAGGGATAGGATTAGGGTTAGGGTTAGACGTACCGTCTTCCCACATGTACCGTAATATATATATATATATATATATGTTTTTATACTGTATGTGGTGTCTTTTTAATTAAGTGCTGCTTTTCTTGGCCAGGGCTCATTGAGGCTACTGTCTCAATATGACTACCCTGGTTAAATAATTAATAATAAATTAATTAATAATATCTCTGCTTGCTTCTCTCCGGGGGACAGGTTTGTGCGCCAGTGTCTCAGCTTCCTGTCGGCCATGGTGTCCCAGGGGACGGACACAGCCAGGGAGGTCTGCGGACAAGTTAACTTCAGCAAAAGTCTGTCTGGGCTGGCCAGAAGAAAAGATAAAATGGTGAGATTATTAGTTTTCTTTTACCATCAATGAGATCACAATGTTTGTTTCTTCTGTTTTCATCTTCTACCATCATGCTTTGCACACGTCTACAGTGTCATATGTGACACAGTCTGATCATTTGGTCCTCATGTCGGGATCCGATGTAATGATCAGACTTTTCTTTCGAAAAATGTGAATACATTTCCACGTTGTTAAAAGTCTACGACACATCGCTAGTCAACTAGCAACAGCTTGTTTTGTGAGCCTGCTAACAATGTAAAGTAGTGTTGTAGTTAACTAGGTAACAATGTAAAGTAGTGTTCTAGTTAACTAGGTAGCAGTCCAATTCATTTTGTTGCAGCATTTAGGCTTGACTAGCGAGTTTGTGTTGTGATTCTTAACAACGTTGAAACGTAGTTCTGTGTTTCAAAAGAAAAGTCTGAACATTTTGATTGGTTGCCGACATGCGGACCAAATGATCAGACTGTCACATGTGTGTTGATCCCAGATGACTGTTTTATTCTGACGGTGTTTCTGTTTCTCCCGTTCCAGGGCAGACCTGATATCCGCATGGCGTACGTGCAGTTTGCTCTTTCCTTCCTGGTCTCTGGTGATAATGCGACTATCGTTCAGCTACTTGAAATGAAAGGTAATGATTTCATATGAATATAAACCGTGACGTGGTGTAGTAGTAGCCTGATACCTTTCTTTTTCGTGGGTTGATGAGAGATGTTGTTGTGTTATCAGACTTCCTGCCAGACATCCTGTCCTCTGGACTGAAGGAGGATAGAATCTCCATCGTCAATCTGATCCTGTCCACGCTGCAGACTAAGGTGAGCGTCTGACCTGGTGGTGGGGCTGATCCAGTGGTGTAGTCTACGTGATACCCAGGACTACGCCGTATACCCTCTAGGGAAGGCCAAGGATTTCCGTATACCCACTTAAAAATGTGTGAGGATACGTAACAGCGTTTTGTGACAGAACTTTCACTTTCATTCATAAAATTCACCCCGTCTGCGTTACGAAGCACTTGACTTTTGGACCATTGAGACTGACTATAGCACAGATCAGCCTTATAACATGTAATGTTATATATATATATATATATATATATATATATATATATATATATATATATATATATATATATATATAACGTTAGACAGGGAGTGCAGATGTATTTTTATGGCATTCCGAAATGAACGATATGAGGCTGGGAGGGGGAAATCACAATATACCCACTAGAAAACACTAAACTACACCACTGGGGCTGAGATGGTCATGTGATGGTCATGTCATTCTGGGTTGTCATGGATATAACCGACCATAACCGTTTCATAATGAGGACCAAGGACTGGGACAACAAAATGGCCTGGGGGTTGGGGGGGGGCATATGAATGCATGGAATGGAAGTATTACTCATTAATAAATAGTGTATGCAAATAAATGCACACTTTTGTCTTGGACCCCAGGCCGAATATGTTGTAATTTCATGTAGAGATATGTCAAATGGATTACAAAAGAACTGAGACCTAATAAAAATAACATATCTTTACAGCCCACTCCTATCTACATGAAAATAAATCCACATTTTAAAAATTAATGCATTTCGTTATGACGTTTTCTTTCTTTTTCACGGTCATCCTCGTGTAACCAAGTAACAGCGTATCTGTCACAGCCCTACCTGGCTGTTCACCTGGATTATTCCTCCTCTCAACTTTGATAACAGTAACTCTTTAAGTGTGTGGTCCTAGTTTAAGTGTGTGGTCCTAGTTTAAGTGTGTGGTCCTTTCTGCAGGTGGTCCAGAACAAGTCCATCAGTAAGACACAGAAGCTGCGCTTCTTCAGCCCGGCGGTCCTGTCCAACATCGCCTCTCTGTACCGGTGGAACGGCATCGTGGACGCCAGCACAGACGACAGCAAGGTAATAATAACTTTATTTGTATAGCGCTTTTCCTGCAAACGTTGCAGCTCAAAGTGCTTTAATCATTATATAATCATCATGTAATTATTTAGTCATTTAAAGGCAATATTAAAAAGGTGGGTTTTTTGTCTTGACTTGAACATACAGTATGTGCTGAGGTTGCATCCCTAATGTAAACTGGCAGTGCATTCCACAATCTGGGTGCATAAAATGAGAATGCAGCCTCACCAAATCTCTTCTTTTGTACATGTGGTACGCAGAGAAAACCAGCGTCAGAAGACCTGAGAGCTCTATTGGGCTGATATGCTAGCAGAAGACCTGAGAGCTCTATCGGGCTGACATGCTAGCAAAAGACCTGAGAGCTCTATTGGGCTGATATGCTAGCAGAAGACCTGAGAGCTCTATTGGGCTGATATGCTAGTAGAAGACCTGAGAGCTCTATTGGGCTGATATGCTAGCAGAAGACCTGAGAGCTCTATTGGGCTGAAATGCTAGCAAAAAGTCTTACAGTTTTTCCCAATTGCTAAAACACAAAAGCCAATTCTCTAAACCAAATGACCAGTTCTCTAAACACATTTATTAAAACTAGCCCCCATTTGCCAAAACCATAAACACATTTCACATGAAGACACAATTCACAAAACACAATCCTCCTTTTCTCATAAATCTAAACACACTTTGTTTTGCTAAAACACAAGTTGCAAAAAACTCCGCTCAAATTAAAGCTTGTGATGCAAAATGCTTGCCACAGTCAGCAACATTTGAACACAATGAACACACCTGGCTTCATTCATTAAACATAACGACTCAAAATGTAAGACACTTGTTGCAAATGATTGTGGTGTGTGTGTGTGTGTGTGTGTGTGTGTGTGTGTGTGGTATAGTTCCATAAAAATAAAAATAAACATCACACCCTGAACATTGTTTTCAGTGAGTATTGTTGTGTGTAATGGATCTTCTGTAGTGTTTGCATTGAGTTGTGATACAGTACATTAGTGTACATGTTACGGTACATGTGGGAATACGGTACATGTGGGAAAACTAGGGTTAGGGTTAGGTGCTAGGGTGCTAGGGTTAAGGTTAGGGTTAGGATTAGGGGTAGGGTTAGGGTTAGGGTTAAGGTTAGGATTATGGTTAGACATGCCAGCATGTGAATGAATGAATGAATGAATGAATGAATGGTCTTTATTGTCATTACTGTAATACAGTACAGGTACCGTACAACGAAATTTAGGAGGGGGGGGCTCCCCTGGTGCTTGGAAAAAAGACTAAAAACAAGAGAGCCACGGGTAAAACAAAAAAGAGAAAAAGAGCTGGTTGACAAAAATAAAGGCTATGTACACTATCTACTATACAATAAAACAATGTGCTGTACACTATGCTATGCTATAAATATCCTAACTTTTTCCTATATCTGAACCTTATGTACACATGGGTTGTCATATTGCACATAATACTTGTTGCACATTCATTAAAGTGTCGCAGTAGCAGATTTAGAATGTTCACAGTTACAGTAATGTACCAAGTCACCCTAGCACCTAACCCTAACCCTAGTTTTCCCACATGTACCGTATTCCCACATGTACCGTAACATACATACTGTATTTTCTGTAGATTTACATACTGTTCATATGAAACACACAAATCTATGAATGCCCAATACTCTACAGTGATATATTCTGAGAACAGATACTGTAAGGTTTCTAAAAATGTGATGGCAGTTGTGAAAAAAAAGAACATTCTCACACACTGAACATTGTGTTTTCAGTTGTTTTGTTGTAGTCTGTAATGATGCATATAGTGTTTACATTTTTGCAGGCTTTGAGCAGCTGTTTTGGTGTGAAAGTTTGAGTTTTGAAGAGAGAAGGTGTGGTTTTGTTTATGTAGCTTTAGAAAAGTGTGTTGTGTTTAGAGTTTTGGGAAAATGCAGGAAAGTTTTGGAAAATGTGTTTTAGCAATTGAGAAAAACTGTAACAAATATTCTGGTGCTGTGCCAGTGAGAGCTTTAGAAACAAGCAGAAAGATCTTGAAATCTATTCTGAACTTAACAGGAAGCCAGTGTAGAGTCTCTAAAATAGGAGTTATGAGCTCTTCTTGGTATTGCTCTCATACTTGTACCATAAGCTGAATCACTGAATCTTGTTTGTTTGGAACCTGTCTGGATTGTTCCTCAGATGGCTGAGAACGCGGAGGAGGCAGGGAAGATGGTGGTGAGAGAGCTGGTTCACAACTTCCTGCTCGACCTCTGCTGCTCCCGGAAACATGGGATCAGCTTCTATGACCCCAGCTTTGGGACGGCTGGCAGGTAAGTGATGGATCATCTCAACCTTCTCTCTCTACCTCCCTCTCTCCCTCTCTACCTCCCTCCCTCCCTCCCTCTCAATCTTCTCTCTCTCTCTACCTCCCTCCCTCTTAATCTCCTCTCTCTCCCTCCCTCCCTCTCAATCTCCTCTCTCTCCCTCCCTCCCTCTCAATCTTCTCTCTCTCTCTACCTCCCTTCCTCCCTCTCAATCTCCTCTCTCTCTCTACCTCTCTCCCTCCCTCCCTCTCAATCTTCTCTCTCTACCTCCCTCCCTCTCAATCTTCTCTCTCTACCTCCCTCCCTCCCTCACATTTCTCCACTTCCCTCTCTTCCCATGTTTGGCATTTAGCAGACGCCTTATTCCAAAGCGACTTACAATCGATACATTTGACTAAGCAAGTGAATCATCAATCCACCAGTCGTAGCAGGGCTCTACAGTGCAACCATTTCACTCGCAATTGCGACTAAAAATAAATCTGTGCGACCAGAGAAATAAATTCACGAGCACACTGTGCGAGTACAGATTATTTATTTGAAATTTTTTTATTCTAAAAATAAATCTGCGCGAACCGGGAAAATAATTCACTAGTGAAAGATTTCAGCTTTCTCACTCTCTGCATGCGTACTGACAACAACAACATTCATTCATCTCTGTCCCACTTATATCCCGTCATATCACCCGCTAAGCAGCCTGGGTGATTGAGTCAACACACGCCGTGAATTCTGAATACTTTGCTCGCTAACGAGCGGTCACTACACTACAATATATATATATTTTAAATTACAAGTCCCACATTCCACAAGCCACAATCCGATTCCGCCAACCACAGTACAGCTCTCTGTGATAACATGTGGTGTGAACTTTCCCTGAGAAGAACACGGCTGCGCTATCGAAAGTTTGACTCAAAATGAAGAAAATGAAGCCCATTCATTTGTATTTTGCGAGTCAAAGAAACAAAGAAAAAGAGGAATCCGGTGAGGGCCCAAGTAATTCGCAAGCTGGTTCAACTAACGAGAGAGATGGGGATGAGACGGCTAGTAGCGACAGTGAGGCTGAGAACAACGTTAGTAGGCCTAAAGGGCTCTGCACACAGCGTGCGATTTCTGTTGCGCGTCAACGTTCCATAATTTCCATTGTTGTTATGAATGGAATCGAATGTTCGCCGTGCGATTAAAATCGGGGCCGTGTGTGGGTAAATGCGATGTTCTCATAGACTTCCATTCAAACTTCAAAATGGAACGTTGACGCGCAACAGAAATCGCACGCTGTGTGCAGAGCCCTTAACGTTACTAGCGAAGATGACACCCCAGCGTCCATTGCAGCCGGCGGAGGGAAAACATATAGATTTAATCCGAAGTTGCTGGAAATCTTCCCATGGCTAGAGTTTAAAGACAACGTCATGTTCTGCAAATATTGTAGAGGGCAGAAACAGGCTGGCAAGTCGATGCCCATTTCAGCCGCCCAGTGTGAGCGAGGCTTCTCTGCGCAGAACCGCATTAAGAATTCAACAAGAAGCAGCCTTGGAGTCTCCACCACCGAAGACCTGATGAGGATCAGCCTGGAGGGGCCTTCTGTCGAGGACTTCGATCCTCGACAATGTGTGATTTTGGTGCAAAAATTGCAAAATCACTAATAAAAATGTGTTATTATAAAATGTTTCACTGTGCTCCTAAATTTCTTTGTGTGCCCCTAAATTTTTTCATTTAGGAGCACATGTGCTCCTAGTGAAAAAGGTTAGCGTAGAGCCCTGCGTAGCAGGAAGAGTAATCTAGCTCAGGCCAGGGGCCATTAGCAGTCTCAGTGATAGAAGAAGAAAGAAAGATGTCTGTTTCTGTCTGTGTCCAGGGCGGGGAACATCATCTTGTTGCAGTTCGTGGTGGGGCTGAAGCAGGCCACGGAGGACGAGCTGGTGGCAGACCTGGTGGTCAGCGTGCTGAAAGTCAGCCCTGACCTGCTGCCCCGCTACTTCAAGGAGACGCAGTACAGCTTCACCCCGCGCCTCAAGAGCGCCTGGCAGGACAACGTCACTCTGCTCAAGAAGGTGATTCTCCTGTTGACTTCTTTTTTTTAGTATCAATGCCGTGTTTGCCTGTTAGCTAATAGTACGGTACAGTTTTTTATTTTTGTTTTAGACACCCATCCATAAGAACTTCCACCCATAAGAAGGGTGATGGAGCATTCCAAACCGTGGCTCCCAGGCTTTGGAATGCTCTGCCCATGGATCTCAGCGGGCTCGGTCGAGGTTTTTAAAAAACATAGTGTCTATTCAAGTCACATCTTGTATAGACAGGCTTTTGGATAGCCCCAAGGGCCTGTCTCTCTGTGTCCTGCTGATGGTGTTGTACACCTGTTGTCTGTTACTTGTTTTTATTTTCACTTACTTGTTCTGCTGTGGCTTTCGCTCTTTTATTATGTTGTTTCTTTATTATGTTCTCTACTATGTAAAGCACTTTGTGACCCTTGGTCTGGGAAAGGTGCTGTATAAATACATTTTACTTACTTACATAAATCATCTATACATCAGTCATCGTTAGAAAAGATAATCTCTGCTAGGACCAGGGGCCGTTGACAGTCACAATGCTAGAAGAAGGAATCATTACTTTATTTATTTTTATTTACAGTAGAGAAACGGTTAAGGAGGTGTAGTGGGGATGAAGAGGTCTTTAGGAGGGACAGTTAAGATGTAGGGCCCTATTATGCACTTCATCAATAAGACGAGGCGGTAGATCTAAACTTAAGACGTGGAGGCGTGGTCAAGGCCACTTTGCTATTATGCGTGCTGTAGTGGGCACCTAAAACCCGGCGCTAAGCAAAGAAATTAGTCATGGGTGTGTTTTGGGCGTCTTCTCAATCAACCCAATCAGCGTGCCAGGTGCCATTCCCTTTAAGAACCGGCTGCGTTAAGTCATTAGCGCTATGCTATTATGGAAGTCCTAAGAAGGAGGTCAGCGCGCTTCTCTGCCTCTCCCTTCTGAAATAAAGCATTTATACTGTGACCGTAATTGACGTCTTGCTGTGGAGCCACGTGCGTGTTCATGTGTGCCCACATGCATGCGCAAACCGCGGAGGCGCGCTCGTGTTTCAAAACGTGCATGAAGTCTAAACTTAAGAACTTTTCAAACCACTTCTTAGCGATAGGAGCAAAGTCAGATCGCATAATAGCAGGGGCGCCCAGTGCACTTCATTAACATATGAACACTCCCACAATGAGCAATATATGCACGGGAGTTTTACGTCTTATGTGTGGGCGCCTATCGACACCTGCATAATAGCAGTAGCGCGTATGAAGCGCATAATAAGGGTGGCGGTAGGTCTTAACCTGGCGGTGCGTCTTAATTAACACTTAAGACGGCAAGTTAAGAAGTGCATAATAGGGCCCGTAGTCTGTAAGATGGAAGACAGACTTCATCATAGTGCAAATATACCTGGCAAGGCAAGGCAAGTTTATTTGTACAGCACATTTCATACAACGGGCAATTCACGTTTATTATTACATACATTATTTAAAACACAGCAAGAGAAGCATAGTAAGAAAATAAATAACAATGAATAAAAGCGAATATAAGAAGTAAATAGATAAAACATTTAATAAGACAATAGTTAATGGGAAAAAGACATTGATAGAAGTGTTTGTGTTTAATCATAACTCCTGCAAAACATGAAGGTTTTTAGCTTAGATTTAAATATGTTTAGGGTTTGGGCCTGTTTGATTTCTTCAGGGAGTTTGTTCCAGGAGCACGCAGCAGCGTGACTGAAAGCTGCTGCGCCGTGTTTTGTTTTTATGTGTTTGGGCCTGTGTTTTGACCTTTTTAAGACCATTTTGTGATTTGTATGTAATTAGGAGGATTTTGAATTCAATTCTCTGAGAGACTGGTAGTTTGACTGGTAGTTGTCTCTGACGTCAGTTGTTCCCCCCTGCAGATCTATGAGGCCCAGCCTGAGGTGTCCAAGGCTCTGCACACGCGGGAGTTCGTCCCTCTGCCCCGCCTGCTCTCCATGGTGATGGTGACATCACTTCCTCCCGTCTGCAACAAGGCCTTCTTCACCCAGGGCCTCAACGTGAGTCACCCACATCTCTCACCTACATGTACCTACAATGGACGCCATCTTGAAAATGACACCTTTCTAGTGGTCAGACTTTGGTAGACTTTTAGTATGTTATTAAGGACACCTAATACTACAAAAAACTGTTACATTTTTTACGGTAGGGTAGTTTTTTTTCATATATGCAGCCGCCTATTAATATACAAATATACAGTGTATATATATATATATTAATATATTAATATATATTAATATACGCGCTTTGAGTTGCATTTCATGTACGTAAGGCGCTATACAAATAAAGCTTTACTTACTTACTTACTTACAAGGTAACCAACGGCTATTAGTCACCCAGTGCTGTACTGTACCCAATGTGTCTCCCGTTTATAACGGTGAACCTGTTTTACAGTTCGCTAACACGGTGGTGCAGCACTCAACCCTCTCCATGGCGTCCTTCATCCTGCGGAGAGCCCATCAGAACATGCGGTTCTGTCTGGACCGGGCCGTGTGGCAGGGCTCAGACCTCTACACCCCCGCCATGATGGAGGACCTGGTGCAGCAGTACAGGGAGGCGCTCAGCAAGGTAACGGACTGGTAGATGTGACTTTGTGTGCCTTACATTAGGAAAAGTACTTTGATGTTGCACCTAGCTGAGCCCAATTTATACTTCTGCATCGAATTTACGCGAGGCTACACCGTAGCCTACGCAAGGGCTCTCCCAATTTATACTTCAGCGTTTGGTCGGTCTGCATCGCGTTGGTCGGTGTACTCATAGCGGCATAATAGCAATGTTTTTGTTATGCTTGTTGTAAAGGAAATGTCTATAATGCATTGAAATGACATTAAACTAAGATAATAAGATGGTTATCATAATTTTTCAAATCTTTATTAATAAGTAATTACAGAAAAAGTAAATGACATTTCTGTCATGGCTTCCGCATTTAGGCCTACGAGAGAGTCGGAATCATGTCGGAATCATGTGCTACCCAGCGGACCAATCACAGTGCTTACGGTCTGCGTAGGTGTACCGTGTAGTTACATTTTTGGAGAGGTGCGCGAAAAGCTACAGCGTAGATTTCACACAGAAGTATTAATTGGGCTACTAATAGAATTCTCACAAATCCCTCTCATGTCCTACATGCAGTTTGACCAACTGCCCTCTGGGAGGAGGTTTAGAGTTCCCCTGCTCTCTAGATTAAACAGGTTTAAAATGTATTTTATTCTGGTTTCAGTTAAACTCTTAAACAGCACCAGATGAATGTTGGATAGATTTTACTTATCGTTTTACTTCTACTCTTGTCTGAATCAAGGCTGCCTTCTGTCTGTGATTTAACATGTTGTATTGTCTTTTGTTCTTGTGTGGCTGCAGTGTGGTGTAAGGCCCAAAACACATTTCCCAGTCATGGGACAATAAAGTGACTTTTGACTTTGACGATGTGATGTGACGTGTAAAACGTCTACTGAATCCCTGCTCTCCTGCTCTCCTGCTCTCCTGCTCTCCTGCTCTCCTGCTCTCCTGCTCTCCGTGTCTTTTCTAGATCTTGCCGGACATCACAAGCATCGTGTCCAAATGGCAATCACTGACCAAGAAGGACAAAGCAGGGGATAAAGGAGCGAAGGAGAAGAAAGACAAAGGAGGGGAGGATAAAGGGATAAAGAAAGACAAAGAGGAGGATAAAGAGACGAAGGAGAAGAAAGCAGGTTCTAAAGATGACGCAACCAAAACTGTAGAGCCTGGTACGCACGCACCACACGCACGCACGCACACACACACACACACACACACACACACACACACACACACACACACACACACACACTCACACACACACACACACACACACACACACACACACATATATATATCACTGTAATGGTGTGTGGTTGAGGTGTTCTCCTGTGTTGAGGTGTTCTCCTGTGTTGAGGTGTTCCTGTGTTGAGGTGTTCCTGTGTTGAGGTGTTCCTGTGTTGAGGTGTTCCTGTGTTGAGGTGTTCCTGTGTTGAGGTGTTCTCCTGTGTTGAGGTGTTCTCCTGTGTTGAGGTGTTCCTGTGTTGAGGTGTTCCTGTGTTGAGGTGTTCTCCTGTGTTGAGGTATTCCTGTGTTGAGGTATTCCTGTGTTGAGGTGTTCCTGTGTTGAGGTGTTCTCCTGTGTTGAGGTGTTCTCCTGTGTTGAGGTGTTCCTGTGTTGATGAGGTGTTCTCCTGTGTTGAGGTGTTCTCCTGTGTTGAGATGTTCCTGTGTTGAGGTGTTGTACCTGTGTTGAGGTGTCCCTGTGTTGAGGTGTCCCTGTGTTGAGGTGTTCCTGTGTTGAGGTGTTCCTGTGTTGAGGTGTTCCTGTGTTGAGGTGTTCCTGTGTTGAGGTGTTCCTGTGTTGAGGTGTTCTCCTGTGTTGAGGTGTTCCTGTGTTGAGGTGTTCTCCTGTGTTGAGGTGTTCTCCTGTGTTGAGGTGTTCCTGTGTTGAGGTGTTGCTGTGTTGAGGTGTTGCTGTGTTGAGGTGTTGCTGTGTTGCTGTGTTGAGGTGTTCCTGTGTTGAGGTGTTGCTGTGTTGAGGTGTTGCTGTGTTGAGGTGTTGAGGTGTTGCTGTGTTGAGGTGTTCCTGTGTTGAGGTGTTCTCCTGTGTTGAGGTGTTCCTGTGTTGAGGTGTTCCTGTGTTACTCCCCCAGGTCCAGAGTCAGCGGAGGTGATCCTGCTGAAGGCTCTGGTGCTGCAGGTGATGTGTTTGTACCAGAGGGTGGTGCCTCACCTGGTCAGCCAGAGCAAGTTTGACTTCAGCAAGCTCCTGAAAGGTAACCATGGGGACGTTGCATTTCCTTATTTTTTCCGTGTGGGGCAGTCCCACATGTATTTTTAAATGTATTGATAGAGACATAATAGATTATGACAGGAAGGATCGGTGACAGAGAGGAGGATAGAGACAGTAGAGATTATGACAGGAAGGATGGGTGAGAGAGAGGAGGAGGATAGAGACAGAGAGATTGACAGGAAGGATGGATGAGAGAGAGGAGGATAGAGACAGTAGAGATTGACAGGAAGGGTGGGTGAGAGAGAGAGAGGAGGATAGAGACAGTAGAGATTGACAGGAAGGATGGTGAGAGAGAGAGAGGAGGATAGAGACAGTAGAGATTATGACAGGAAGGATGGGTGAGAGAGAGAGAGAGGAGGATAGAGACAGTAGAGATATGACAGGAAGGATGGGTGAGAGAGAGAGAGAGAGAGAGGAGGATAGAGACAGTAGAGATATGACAGGAAGGATGGGTGAGAGAGAGAGAGAGAGAGAGAGAGAGAGAGAGAGAGAGAGAGGAGGATAGAGACAGTAGAGATTATGACAGGAAGGATGGGTGAGAGAGAGAGGAGGATAGAGACAGTTGAGATTATGACAGGAAGGATGGGTGAGAGAGAGAGAAGGGATGACAAGCAGGATATGTCCGCGGTGGGAATCGAACCGGGAACCCTGCGGTTACATGGTTGACGCTTCACCCGTTACGCCACCTAAGCGCCCCATAATTGCCTTTTCCTTCCAGCTTCGAATTAGTCTGGGTTTGTTTATTAGGTACCCTCTCCCTCTGTCGTTTTCTGAAGTACAACAAAGACCCCCACTTGAACTCATGTCTGGTTGTTGTTCCTCTCTCTAGGCATCGTGTCAGAGAAGGGTATCAGGGAGGAGGTCCCTCCGGTGCTCCAGTACCAGATCCTGCAGCTGGCTCTGGACCTCCCCGCCAGCAAGTTCTCCTGGTTCCGTGTCCAGGTGAGGACGTCGTGGGGCGGCTGTGGCTCAGGAGCTGGCCACATGTCGAGGTGTCCTTGGGCAAGACACTGAACCGCAAAATTGCTCCCAGTGAGCGGGCCGGCCGGTGCCTTGCATGGCAGCTTGCCTACCTCGCCATTGGTGTGTGAATGTGTGTGTGAATGGGTGAATGAGAGGCCGTTGTAAAGCGCTTTGGATAAAGGCACTATATAAGTGCAGTCCGTTTAACATTTATGTTGTGTTAGAGCATGGCGGCTAACTGTCATCAGTTCCTTCAATGACCTTGTATGTTAATTGCCGTTTCATCCGTCTTGTGTTTCCCTCTCAGGATGTGGTGGAGACCGAGGCAGCGGGAGGAGAGAAGTCTGTGTTCTACCTGCTGCTGATGATGTTTGTGACCAGCAACAACAGTCAGCTGAAGACCTCCACCAGGATGCTGGTCCTCAAGGTGCGTACGCCTCCCCCCTTCAGGTTACCTGACACTAACAGCAGGCTGGTCACCCAAGTCTCTCTGGTGTCCTACAGAATAAGCTTGGCTTTGTCAACACTTCCAGTCAGTGACTATGTTACTCAGTATTATCTCATAACTGTATATACCTCTAAACTATACAGATGTTTACAATACTACCTCTGCACATACTGTATATTACATAGTCACCTATCACTACCTCTTGTTCTATTTATATAATGTTCTTATATCACTATTTGCACTTCTGGTTGGATGCTGAACTGCATGTCGTTGTATCGTACTTGTACTTTGCGATGACAATAAAGTTGAATCTAACCTAATATAATGTAATCTAATGTAATCTAATCTAATCTAATCTAATGTAATCTAATCTAATCTAATCTAACCTAATCTAATCTAATGTAATGTAATGTAATGTAATCTAATCTAATCTAATGTAATGTAATGTTATCTAATCTAACCTAATGTAATGATCCTCTCTGGTGTGTGTGATCAGGTGCTGAAGGACAGCGGGGTGTTTGAGTACACCTGGACAGAGCTGGAGCTGTGGCTGAGTCACCTGGCCCGCCTGCACCCCGCCCAGCAGGAGACCGTCATCCAGTTCCTAGAGAGGGTGAGTCTAACAGGAGGAGACTGTCATCCAGTTCCTAGAGAGGGTGGGTCTAACAGCAGGAGACTGTCATCCAGTAGAGAGGGTGGGTCTAACAGGAGGAGACTCATCCAGTTCCTAGAGAGGGTGAGTCTAACAGCAGGAGACTGTCATCCAGTTCCTAGAGAGGGTGGGTCTAACAGGAAGCTGTCATCCAGTTCTTAGAGAGGGTGAGTCTAACAGCAGGAGACTGTCATCCAGTAGAGAGGGTGAGTCTAACAGGAGGAGACTGTCATCCAGTTCCTAGAGAGGGTGGGTCTAACAGGAAGCTGTCATCCAGTTCTTAGAGAGGGTGAGTCTAACAGCAGGAGACTGTCATCCAGTAGAGAGGGTGAGTCTAACAGGAGGAGACTGTCATCCAGTTCCTAGAGAGGGTGGGTCTAACAGGAGGAGACTGTCATCCAGTAGAGAGGGTGGGTCTAACAGCAGGAGACTGTCATCCAGTAGAGAGGGTGGGTCTAACAGGAGGAGACTGTCATCCAGTTCCTAGAGAGGGTGAGTCTAACAGGAGGAGACTGTCGTCCAGTTCCTAGAGAGGGTGGGTCTAACAGCAGGAGACTGTCATCCAGTTCCTAGAGAGGGTGGGTCTAACAGGAGGAGACTGTCGTCCAGTTCCTAGAGAGGGCGAGTCTAACAGGAGGAGACTGTCATCCAATTCTTAGAGAGGGTGGGTCTAACAGGAGGAGACTGTCGTTCAGTTCCTAGAGAGGGTGAGTCTAACAGCAGGAGACTGTCATCCAGTTCTTAGAGAGGGTGAGTCTAACAGGAGGAGACTGTCATCCAGTTCTTAGAGAGGGTGGGTCTAACAGGAGGAGACTGTCATCCAATTCTTAGAGAGGGTGAGTCTAACAGGAGGAGACTGTCATCCAGTTTTTAGAGAGGGTGAGTCTAACAGCAGGAAACTGTCATCCAGTTCGTAGAGAGGGTGGGTCTAACAGGAGGAGACTGTCATCCAGTTCCTAGAGAGGGTGGGTCTAACAGGAGGAGACTGTCATCCAGTAGAGAGGGTGAGTCTAACAGGAGGAGACTGTCATCCAGTTCCTAGAGAGGGTGGGTCTAACAGGAGGAGACTGTCATCCAGTAGAGAGGGTGGGTCTAACAGGAGGAGACTGTCATCCAGTAGAGAGGGTGAGTCTAACAGCAGGAGACTGTCATCCAGTTCCTAGAGAGGGTGGGTCTAACAGGAGGAGACTGTCATCCAGTAGAGAGGGTGAGTCTAACAGCAGGAGACTGTCATCCAGTTCCTAGAGTTTGTGGCCCTAAGCAAGATTTTTTTATGTGCCCACACACACGTTTTGTCGGGGGGTTGGAGTTTTCGATTGATGGGTGTTTAATCGAGGGGCAGGGGGGGGTAGATGAACATACACACACACACACACACACACACACACACACACACACACACTCAATAAAGACACACACTAAATAAATAAAATAACATATACACTGGCTATAGAAAGTCAACACACCCTTCACTTTTTCCACATTTTGTTGTTTTATAGACTCAATTTAAAATGGATTAAAGAAATACAAATTGGCGTCAATCCACACACAATACCCCATAATGACAAAGTCTTTAGAAATGTCTGCAAATGTATTAAAATTGAAACACAGAAATACCTCATGTGCATAAGTCTTCATACCCTTTTCTATGACACTCTTAACATTAGCTAAGAAGCAAAAATGTCATCAACACATCACTCAATAAGTTGAAACGAGTCCATCGTAATGCAAGGATAATATTTCATGTCATTTTGGAAATCAATATCTTTGTTTTTATAGGGTCTCTGATTTGCACAGGAATTGATTACCAATAACATTCCAGTTCCCTCTCTCAACCTTGACCTTTCACCCCTGGTATTCTGGTGTCTAACGGCTGTGGTCCATGTTGTCTCCCCAGGTCCTGGTGAGGCTGGTGTGTAACCCCTACACCTACACAGACAAGGTGGCCAGTCTGGTGCAGGAGGCGGCCTACCTGCAGGCTAACCTCAGCGGTCAGGAGGGCGACGCCGCCAGCCTCCCCATCTCACACATAGACGGTAGGAACCTCCCCATCTCACACATAGACGGTAGGAACCTCCCCATCTCACACATAGACGGTAGGAACCTCCCTATCTCTCTCTCTCTCTCTCTCTCTCTCTCTCTCTCTCTCTCTCTCTCTCTTTCTCTGTCTCTCTCTCTCACATAGACGGTAGGAACCTCCCTATCTCTCTCTCTCTCTCTCTCTCTCTCTCTCTCTCTCTCTCTCTCTCTCTCACACATAGACGGTAGGAACCTCCCCATCTCTCTCTCTCTCTTTCTCTGTCTCTCTCTCTCTCTCTCTCTCTCTCTCTCTCTCTCTCACACATAGACAGTAGGAACTTCACACACGCACACATCCATTCATTGCAAGATAAGAACTACTCCAACAGGCCTGTGAGATAGTGGCTAGTGAAGGTGTGTGTGTGTGTTAGTGAAGGTGTGTGTGTTAGTGAAGGTGTGTGTGTGTGTGTGTGTGTGTGTGTGTGTGTGTGTGTGTGTGTGTGTTAGTTAGTGAAGGTGTGTGTGTGTGTGTTAGTGAAGGTGTGTGTGTGTTAGTGAAGGTGTGTGTGTGTGTGTTAGTGAAGGTGTGTGTGTGTGTGTGTGTGTGTTTAGATGTCCTGGACATGGTGGACGTCATCATGGAGAGCAGCGAGGGAGAGGCGGAAGAGTTCGGGCCGTCCCTCAGTGATGACCTCATCACCCAGACCTTCCCCTTCAGCGCCGTGGTCCCCGCCGTGCTGGAGGCCCGCAACAAACTGCCACCCGCTTTCAAAACTGACAAAGGTAAAAAAAAACAAAGCAGATTTTTCTTTTTCTAAAATATACTTGTTGTGTTATTTTTACTACATTATCTGGGTCACATAACAGTGAAACAATTCTATTGTTAATCGCAATTATTTCTGAGACAATTAATTGGACAGCAACATTTGGAATTGTTACAGGCCTAATTATCATAGCATGAGCCTCTCGTTCATTCCAGAATTATGTTTATTTAATTATTTTGTGTTGTTTCAATATTAAGAATGAACAATTATTAGTACTGTTGATACAGAAATGTATGTATTAATTAATGGATTATATAATTTAAGTATAATTGTTCTCACTTGGAAGTGAGGGATAGGGGTAGGACATGATAAGCTTAGGCTTCATCCTACTCCCTTTCCAACAGTGATACCTGTACTCTTCTATTAGTTATTTGTTCTTTTATTATTTTAAATCATGTTCGAAATAAAAGATTCATCCATCCATACATCAGAGGAGTTCCTTGTCCTTGTCCTTGTCTTTATCTGTTCCTTTACCCGGGCTGCGCCCCGGGCCGATGTAAAAGTTGGATGGGGGGCGCATTATAAATAAAATTAACATTAACATTAACATTAACATCCATCCATCCATCCATCCATCCATCCATCCATTTACCTTTCCCGTGTCTGGCCACTAGGGGTGGTGTACGAGTATCTGGCGACAGTGCTGTCCGACGTGCTGCACTGTCAGAGAGACCCCCTCCCTCTCTGCCTGGCTCTGCAGCACTACGACAAGGAGCTGAGCTCCTCTGACGCCCCCGGACCCCCCCACCCCTCCATAGTCCACCTCCACCGCTTCTACTCCAGATGGCTGCCAGCACAGTCTCAGGAGGAGCTGGTCAGAACAGCACTTTGTTTATTATTATCTTTATACTCTTTACATATGCGACACGTTCTAGTCTTTTCATTTTACAACTCATTGTGTTTGTTTGTTTTCTGGTCTGTGTTCTAGTTCAAGTCCTCTGAAAGCCCTGGTGATGGTTCACCCCCCACCCCTGGGTCACCCTCCACCCCTGGGTCCTTCACGGCGGTGATGAAGTCAGCCTACAGCCAGGGGGCGTCGGCTTTCCTGGACGAGTCTTTCAGGAGGAGTGTAGCGGAGGCTCTGTCCACCATGGAGGTGTCTGACTTCACCGTGGCAGTGAAGCAGGTTCTGCTCTACATCAGATCCACCGTGGAGAACTTCAGCACGGTACGAAGGCAGAGACCTGATCTGATCACCTTGATCAACACCAGATGTAATCTGTGGTAGGGGTAATGGTGGTCTAGTGGATAGTGAGCTGGACTGGTGATCGGAAGGTTGTGAGATCATATCCTGCCTGAAACACCACCGCTAGTGTGTCCTTGAGTAAGACCTGGGAACACCACCACTAGTGTGTCCTTGAGTAAGACCTGGGAACACCACCACTAGTGTGTCCTTGAGTAAGGCACTTAGCCCTCAGTTACTCCAGGGGGAATGTCCCTGTAATTCGTAATTGTAAATCGCTTTGGATTAAAAGCGTCTGCTAAATGGTTGATAATACCTCCCCTCCCTCTGTTCTTTTCCACAGTTCTCCAAAGCGACAGGGGTTCCAGTTGTCAGTACTCTGTTTGGAGTCCTCCAGGATCTGGTGACCAAGCTCCAGAGTTCCCAGGATGCACCAGAGCCCCTGCCTGTGGACGCCCAAGGCGGGTCGGACCTCTTCCTGGAAATCAACCAATCACCTGGGACAGACGCCAACAAAGACCAGGTATGGAGATGAGACCAGGTATGGAGATAAGACGTTAGACCAGGTATGAGATAAAACCAGGTATGGAGATAAGACGTTAGACCAGGTATGTAGATAAGACGTTAGACCAGGTATGGAGATAAGACGTTAGACCAGGTATGTAGATAAGACGTTAGACCAGGTATGGAGATAAGACGTTAGACCAGGTATGTAGATAAGACGTTAGACCAGGTATGGAGATAAGACGTTAGACCAGGTATGGAGATAAGACGTTAGACCAGGTATGGAGATAAGACGTTAGACCAGGTATGGAGATAAGACGTTAGACCAGGTATGGAGATAAGACGTTAGACCAGGTATGGAGATAAGACGTTAGACCAGGTATGGAGATAAGACGTTAGACCAGGTATGGAGATAAGACGTTAGACCAGGTATGGAGATAAGACGTTAGACCAGGTATGGAGATAAGACGTTAGACCAGGTATGGAGATAAGACGTTAGACCAGGTATGGAGATAAGACGTTAGACCAGGTATGGAGATAAGACGTTAGACCAGGTATGGGATAAGACCAGGTATGGAGATAAGACGTTAGAATCCGAATCAGAAGTGCTTTTATTACATTGACGTACGGATACAAGGAGGAACATTCTTGGGTTCAGGTTCAATTAGGCATTGGCATTGCAGTAGAAATACAAAATCACAAAAATGTAGTTTTTAATTTAAATGTTCTATGAGTAAAAACATTTTTTTTCCAATTTCAGGACCCACCTTTTATGACTTCTCCTAGATATGTGCGTTCTACCACCCAGTATCCTTACATTTTGTAAATCACATCAGGATAAGCTAGTAGTTAGCCAGGATAAGCTAGTGTTAGCCAGCTATAGTAGAGCTATTGCAGTTTTTCTGTGTAGGAGAGGCAGGCTAATTTACAAGACGGCCAACTAGTGGTCGTTGTGTGTAAATAGCAGCTCCCCATTGTAAAGACTAGACCCGAGGCGGCTCTAGTAGTAGGTCAAAAAGGCACTGCTGTTCTTTTTCAGATTATTGACCCGTATCTCCTCGTGTTCAGGTTCTTGTGTCGGTGCTCAGCTCCATCTTCAAGCACCCGTGTCTGGAAACGTGGTTCCTGGCCGTGGAGCTGTCCTCAGCCCCCCCCCACACCCTGAACCCTGTCAGACTGCGGTCCCTCTGCACCCAACTCAACACCTCCCTCCTCTCCCTGCTCCAGGCCTGCGCCCCCACCCTCCGAGCCCTGGGCTGTCTGGAGCTGGTGGCAGGCTACCTGGGGGCCGTGGAGACAGCGGTCCTGAGGGAGCTGGAGGAGAGGGGGGGTTCGGGGAGGGGGGACCCTCCCAAGGGCTCGGGGAGGGAGGAGGGGGGGTCCTACCCTGTCAGGGGCCTGCTGGCCCTGCACCCCTACATGGACCCCCCCCGTCTGAACCAGGTGGTCTCCACCCTGCTCCTCCTCCCCCAGGAGAGCCTCACCGTCACCCCCGACGACGACTCCGCCGACAACGCCACAACCGAGCTCAGCGTGTACGGCCGCGCCGCACTCCAGGTCCTCACAGAGAGCTCCTCCCAGGACTCCCCCTCCTCCCCCGCCCTCTTCTCCCTGTCCCAGGCCCACCTCCAGGGCCTAGGGACCCTCCTGCTGTCGTGCCACAGCCCCACGCTGGAGGACTTCCTGCTGCAGGTGCTGAGGGCCGAGCCGGGCAGCGCCAAGCTGGTCCACACCGACGTGCTGCTGCACTGCCTCCTCCAGAAGCCCCGCCCCTCCACCCCCACCACCCAGGACACAGGCTCCACCCCCCCCACCACCCAGGACATAGGCTCCACCCCCACCACCACCCAGGACACAGGCTCCACCCCCACCACCACCCAGGACACAGGCTCCACCCCCACCAGGGAGATAGGCGCTCTGCTGCTGACCAACTGCTCCACGCACCGCCTCCGCTTCGAGCTGTGGTGTCTGGAAGCGGCCAATCAGGAGCTGCTCTCAGCCCAGACGGAGGACTTCCTGCCGCTGGTGAACACCTACCTGCAGACCGCAGCCAGAGACGACCCGGCCCGGCCCGGAGACGGTCAGTGGTTCTGGTCTGCAGATCTGGGGGTGAAATCGAATGAAATGAAACTTTATTTGTATAGCGCATTTCTCACGAAAAAGAATGTGACACAATGTGCTTCACTGGTTACAAGGAAGATAAAACAACAAAAGAGATAAAAGAACAGAATAGTTCTCAATAGAAATAGGCCTAGTGTTTGAATACTTAGCTGTGTTGGTTGCACATAACGATTATTAGCGCCGCTGGGTGCTGGTAGGCAAACTGGTAGTAGTCGCTCTATGAGTAGAGGGCTGCAGAGTTTTCCTGGCTACACAGTGTACAGGTTTTTACTTTTGCCTGCTTGCGGCTCTGTCAGTATGTAAAGCGCATTGAGTCACATCTTGTGAGAAATGCGCTATACAAATAAAACTTGATTTGATTTAGGCAATAATTCACAGTGAATCAGCAGTGTTAGGAGAGTAGAGTTAGGCAGATATCTACATTTGGACAAAACTGACACAATGACTGAGGCAATTATGCTACGAGGCTAACAATATCGTTCCTGTGTTAATATGTTCATGTCCTGCAGTGCGAACAGCCGTGTTAGAGGCCCTGAAGCAGACCTTGCTAGCTAAGCTGAGTGTCGTGGTTCTGGGAGCCCAGACAGACTATCTGGCCCGGCCCGTAGAAGCTCTGGTGGGTCTGGTCCAGCTGGCAGCAACAGTGGACGACGTCAGGGAGCTGGTCACCAACCTCCCTGCAGCCCTGCAGGACGCACACGGCTTTGAAAGGTGATCCGTCAGTAAACAACACTGTCTTATCACTCCACTCCCTCCTTCTCTCTCTCTCTCTCTCTCTCTCTCTCTCTCTCTCTCTCTCTCTCTCACACACTCAGTCTTTCTCTCACTCCCTCCTTCTCTCTCTCTCTCTCTCACACTCAGTCTATCCCTCCCTCCTTCTCTCTCTCTCTCACACTCAGTCTTTCTCTCACTCCCTCCTTCTCTCTCTCTCTCTCACACTCAGTCTATCCCTCCCTCCTCGCTCTCACTCTCACTTACACTCAGTCTTTCTCTCACTCTCTCTCTCTCTCATTCAGTCTTTCTCTCACTCCCTCCTTCTCTCTCTCTCTCACACTCAGTCTATCCCTCCCTCCCCTCTCTCACTCTCACTCAGTCTATCCCTCCCTCCTTCTCTCTCTCTCTCACACTCAGTCTTTCTCTCACTCTCTCTCTCTCACTCAGTCTTTCTCTCACTCCCTCCTTCTCTCTCTCTCTCACTCAGTCTTTCTCTCACTCCCTCCTTCTCTCACTCACACTCAGTCTATCCCTCCCTCCTTCTCTCTCTCTCTCTCTCTCACTCAGTCTCTCACTCACACTCAGTCTCTCTCTCGCTCCTTCTCTCTCTCGCTCACACTCAGTCTATCCCTCCCTCCTTCTCTCTCACTCACACTCAGTCTTTCTCTCACTCCCTCATTCTCTCGCTCACACTCAGTCTATCCCTCCCTCCTTCTCTCTCTCACTCACACTCAGTCTATCCCTCCCTCCTTCTCTCTCTCACTCACACTCAGTCTATCCCTCCCTCCTTCTCTCTCTCACTCACACTCAGTCTATCCCTCCCTCCCCTCTCTCACTCTCACTCAGTCTATCCCTCCCTCCTTCTCTCTCTCACTCACACTCAGTCTATCCCTCCTTCCTTCTCTCTCTCACTCACACTCAGTCTATCCCTCCCTCCCTCCTTCTCTCTCTCACTCACACTCAGTCTATCCCTCTCTCTCTCACTCAGTCTATCCCTCCTTCCTTCTCTCTCTCACTCACCCTCAGTCTTTCTCTCACTCCCTCATTCTCTCACTCACACTCAGTCTTTCCATCACTCACTTCTGACCTCCTCACCTCTGACCTCCTCAGCTCTCACCTCAGTAACCCCTGACCCCTGACCTCACACTCATGTCTTTATGGTTGTAGGTGGCAGCTAGTCGACCCCCTCAGCGCCAGGCTGGCCCAGTCTGCAGAGGAGCTGGAGGCCTGGAGGAAGCATGTGCTCTCTGCTGCCCTCCGGTGGCTCATCTCCTCATACAACCAGTATAAAGAGCAGGACAGTGCCCCCTCTGGCCAGGAGGAGGACATACTGAAGAGACTGCAGGGACTGCTGGTGTGTTGATGTTCTGACAGAAACATTTTTACATGACATGATCAGCCATGGGTGGGGTCATTAACACTAGAACAGCCATGGGTGGGGTGATTAACACTAGAACAGCCATGGGTGGGGTCATTACCACTAGAACAGCCATGGGTGGGGTCATTGACACTAGAACAGCCATGGGTGGGGTCATTGACACTAGAACAGCCATGGGTGGGGTCATTGACACTAGAACAGCCATGGGTGGGGTCATTAACACTAGAACAGCCATGGGTGGGGTCATTAACACTAGAACAGCCATGGGTGGGGTCATTGACACTAGAACAGCCATGGGTGGGGTCATTAACACTAGAACAGCCATGGGTGGGGTCATTAACACTAGAACAACCATGGGTGGGGTCATTAACACTAGAACAGCCATGGGTGGGGTCATTAACACTAGAACAGCCATGGGTGGGGTCATTTGAACCTGTGAGTAAACATGTTTTTATATCTTTGCACTCTATCAAATTTCAGGACCCTCCTTTCATGACTTTTCCTAGATATGTGCGTTCTACCACCCAGTATCCTTACTCTTTCTAAATCACATCAGGATAAGCTAGTATGAAGCTATTTTGCTGTTTTTCTGTGTAGGAGGCAGGCTAATTTACAAGACACACCAACTAGTGGTCTTTGTGTGTAAGTAGCAGCTTCCCATTGTAAAGACTATGGTCATTTGACCCCCCGAGGCGGCTCTTATAGTAGGTACAATAGACACGGCTGTTCTAGTGTTAACCCTTTACAACTCCATGTCTACATTTGCTCATGTCATTTCTGTGTTACTGGTCATTTATTCCAAAATCTCTTGTCTCTTTTTAGACATTTCCAGAAGATATCTCTGTGTCCGAATGGAACAGTTTTGTCAAGGTCGGACTGAAGTAAGTTATTTTCGTTTTTTTTGTAGAAACAACACAACAGAGTACTCTGTAGGTCTAATGACTTCAAGGACATTTGGCTGTATGTTATTAATAGCCAAACAAGGAAGGGGGGGGGGGGGGGGGCACAATTGATGTTTTCCCCCCTTGAACTCCAGTAGAAAAGTCTACGTCCACATTTGGGACACGTTCTAATGCGTTGGTCCTCATATCGGGATCAGATGTAATGATCGGACTTTTCCTTCGAAAAATTTGAATACATTTCCGCGTTGTTGAAAACCAACGACACATCGGTAGTCGACTAACACAGCTTGTTCTGTGAGCCTGCTAACAATGTAAAGTAGTGTTCTAGTTAACTAGGTAACAATGTAAAGTAGTATTCTAGTTAACTATGTAACAATGTAAAGTAGTGTTCTAGTTAACTAGGTAACAATGTAAAGTAGTGTTGTAGTTAACTAGGTAACAATGTAAAGTAGTGTTGTAGTTAACTAGGTAACAATGTAAAGTAGTGTTCTAGTTAACTAGGTAACAATGTAAAGTAGTGTTGTAGTTAACTAGGTAACAATGTAAAGTAGTGTTCTAGTTAACTAGGTAACAATGTAAATTAGTGTTCTAGTTAACTAGGTAACAATCGAAAGTAGTGTTCTAGTTAACTAGGTAGCAGTGGGGATTACTCACCCAATCCGTTGCGTTGTTGCAGTGTTTTGGCTTGACTAGCGAGTTTGTGTTGTGATTCTCAACAACGTTGAAACGTAGTTCTGTGTTTCAAAATAAAAGTCCCAACATTGATTGGTTGCCAACATGCGGACCGAATGATCACACTGTGTCACATTTACGGAGGAGCTAAAACTCTAACGTTGCTCTCCAGGTATCGCTACAGAGACCCGCGGTTCCTGAACTCTCTGGACGTCTTGTTGAAGCTGATGTACGGCGGCGGCGACGCCCCTACAGACCTGCTGCCATTACCCATGATGCACCTGATGACCAGCAGCCACTCTCTGTTCCTCCCCACCATGCTGGGAACAGATCAGGACGTCAGCGCGGCTCTGGAAGCTAAAGGTAAGGGGGTAGGAGGGTAACCCTCATCGTTATAGGGGGTCCACATCTCTCTTTGTTAGCGATGTAACGATGCATCGCGATGCAGTTAATTCTTGATACAAATATGAGACGATTCAAATCGGTGAAATGAAAAACAAATTGTGATTATTTTTTAAACCGACAGCACTAACAGTTTGAAGTTATACCCTATTGTAGTTATACTCTACCTCAGAAATAAATACAGTATATTGGTAAAAGAATTGTGAGAAAATCATATTGTGAACCCAGTATCGTGAATCGTATCGAATCATGAGTTGAGTGCATCGTTACAACCCTACTCTTTGTCCATACACTGCTTCTGGTGTTTGAACACAAACCCTTGAATCTAGTGTTGTTCCGATACCGATACTAGTATCGGCATGGCCACCGATATTACAAAAATGCTGGTATCGGTATCGGCGAGTACTAACAAATAATAACTCCCGATACCACGTTGCGTTTTTCTCAGCTTGTCTGTAACCTGACACCGCCTTCCTAACACAGACATGCGCAGACATGCCCAGGCATGCTCCTCCCAGAGCAGCTGCTCTCAACCAATGGCGTGGCAGCTTTCGTTTTCACTTTTCACTATCGCGGAAAAACAAACACGCATGCTGTAGAGGTGTAGTGAGGAAAACATGTCGGCGGTTTGGAGATATTTCAAGGTGGATAGTCCGGTGTGTACAACGGCTAAATGCACAATTTGCGGTCTCAATGTGTCGAGGGGTGGCACTAAAGCTGCCAGTTTCAATACTAGCAACTTCATTAAGCATTTAAAGCTAAAACATATTAAAGAGCACGACGAGTTTCTGTCATCTACTGCAGCGACAGCGAGCAAGAGAACGGATGGAGCAAAACAACAAATGCTGAGTAGCGCATTCCATAAAAAGGACCAGTGGGACGCGACGAGTGAAATGGCAAGAAAGATGACTGAGAAAATGTCTGAAATGATTGTGCTCTGTGACCTGCCCCTCTCCTTTGTTGACAATGTGGGATTCCGCCTTTTTATGGCTCACGCGGTAAATGTGTAAATGCGGTACTCACGCGGTAAATGTTTACTTGCTGTTGCACTACTACTACGACTGTTTTATATCTTAAAGTTATTTTGTTTGTAAATGTTCACTTGCTGTTGCACTACTACTACGACTGTTTTATATCTTAAATGGATATTGCACTGATTGGCATCTGTGAGAGCCACATTTCAGGTTTTATAAGGGGTTGATTTTCTTGTCACCATACCAGGTAGACAATAAAAAAAAAGTTCTATAGCATTCACTCTCTGTTGGTATTTTTTCCTGTTTTAAAAAGGTTTTGAGCAGTGCCAGACTAAGTGTTAGCAATAATTTTACATCGAGGTGAGTATGCGGCTCCAAAAACTTTTTTTTTTTTTTTTTTTTCAAACGCCGTGGTATCGGATCGGTACTCGGTATCGGCAAGTACTGCACGGTCAGGTATCGGTATCGGTATCGGGATCAAAAAATGGTATCGGAACAACACTACTTGAATCCTTCATTTCATTGCTTGTTTTGTGTTCATTGTGAGTCTGTGTGTAGCACTGTGGTTGTGTGATGTGAATTCCACAGCAAACTTTCATTCTATCTTCTATAAAATGACAAACAAAAACAAAACAAAAAGGTTATTTGAAACGCAGGACATTACAAACCTCATAACAAACATTTACACATAATTAATGTCTCTCGTCACTTCCAGAGGCGTTGGTGTCGCTGCTGCTGACCCTGGTGAAGTCCTGTCCTGCCGTCTGCAACATTAGCCACTTTGTGGTGCTCATGGGAGCCTACGGAGCCACGCTCAGCACCTCAGGTAAACTCAGCTAAATCCATCTATCCTCTGTGTGTTTGAGTTGAAGTCTTCCCTGCCCTGTCTGACATGTTTTTTTGTTTTGTTTCAGATCAGAAACTGTTGTTACTGCTGCAGGAGTACGAGAAAAACAACATCAGCTTGGTTGAATTTCAGTAAGTTAACTCATTATCTGATTTGTTCAGAATCAGAATTGCTTTTATTACATCAATGTACGGATACAAGGAGTACAATTCTTGGGTACAGGTTCAGTTAGACATTGGCATTGCAGTAGAAATACAAAATTAATAATAGAATAAGCAGGATATAAACACAATTTAAAAACAACAAAATAAAAGAACTACCGTATTTTCCGCACTATAAGGCGCACCGGATTATAAGGCGCTCCTTCAATGAATGGCCTATTTTAGAACTGTTTTCATATACAGGGCGCACCGGATTATAAGGCGCATAGAATAGAATATAGAATACTGCAGTCAAACGTTTGACTGGGGTTGCGTTACGCCCAAGCTCCACCTACTGCGTTGCGTCACCTCTCCATCGGTGTTGTGTCAACTTCCCGTTGTCCATGCTCCACCTGAGCGTTGTCACCGTCAACGTTCTACCTGCTCCACTGTCAAAAATATATATTTTTCCACCTCAAGTATCAGCCGTTCGTCATCCATTTTTGCAACAAGCGTCAAGGACCTGCGGTGATTCACAGCTGACTCGCGTGAATAGCAATTCGCAATAGCTGCGACCACGAGATATAGAGTAGTTAGCTACAAGCATTTTCAATCTGGTATTATCTCTATTAGTGGATTAACCGCTGTGGTGATTTAACAGCTGATAAAAATACATCAAGTAGACTACAAACAGAGCAAAACAATAAAACAACACCAGAAAACAACCAATAGGCTATACAATTATAACCAACAACCAATATGTGACAGCTCCTGGTGAAATGTGCAACGTAATTTTTCAGTTTTTACACATGCTTAAACTACAGATTGTAAGCTTTCAAATGATGTGTCATACATTCAAATCAGAGAAAGATTGAACACGACAGGCGTATTTGAATGTTGGTTCACCTCACTGAATGGGAGAAAAGTGACTCTGAACGCAGCCACAGCTACGAACGCTGCTAACAAAACACATCGCTACGAAGGTCTCAACTGTATTTTAATAACATGACAACATACTGGGAGAACATTGACATGCTAAAAACACATAACTACACATAACTAGATGAACACACAGTTCTTGCTTTTGAACACGAGCTAAAACGAAAGTATGTTTACAAGTCAACCCTCCCTTACCGGTAGCCTCCGGCAAACGAGAATAATGAATCCAATACACAAATTATAAGTGTTTAGTGATCGTTAAACTGTTGTTTATTATATCGAGTGGGTACTTTAAAACTTCAAGTTGAAAGCACCAAGAAGGACCGCCTCGAAATTCATCGATGTTCATGTCCCGTGCTAGCGCTGTTGCCTTCATTCGAATAGTGACTGTAGAGACGCTTCTACTTGCTGCTCT
>NC_137674.1:87246425-87371425 GCF_963989245.1 Nansenia antarctica
CCCTGCAGATGCTGAAGCCTGGTGGGTGTGTCTGTGTCTGTGTATGCTGGGACACTCTCTGGGGCCACGGCCTAGACCAGATGGACTTAGGCCCTAGATGGACTGACCTGTTGTATGGTGTCTTGGGTTCACAATGACAATAAAGACCATTCATTCATTCATTCATTCAAAGACGTTGTCCGTGTTGATGTTCTCATCTGCTTGGTCGTTCCAGAGGAGCACATGTACGTGGTGGTGAACAGGTTCCTCCTGTCCCACCAGAGCCTGGACTTCAGACGAGTCCCGGACTTCTTCAAGCTCTTCTACAGCTTCGACATGGAGGTAAAGTGCAACAGCCTCCCAAATAATAATAATAATAATAACCTTTATTTGTATAGCACTTTTCCTGCAAACGTTGCAGCTCAAAGTGCTTTAATCATTATATAATCATCATTTAATTAGTCATTTAAAGGCAATATTAAAAAGATGTTTTTTTTAATGAGAATGCAGCCTCACCAAATCTCTTCTTTTGTACATGTGGTACACAGAGAAAGCCAGCGTCAGAAGACCTGAGAGCTCTATTGGGCTCTAATAAATGGTTATAACATTGTTAGAGATGGAGATCTCATGGCCTGGGGTGGTCCAGTGGTCTAGCACCATGGCCTGGGGTGGTCCAGTGGTCTAGCACCATGGCCTAGGGTGGTCCAGTGGTATAGCACCATGGCCTGGGGTGGTCCAGTGGTCTAGCACCATGGCCTGGGGTGGTCCCGTGGTCTAGCACCACGGTCTACAGTGCACACATATGCCCATGTCGGCATGGGTTAGAATCCGGCCCATGCCCTGCTGACATGCCCTCTCTCCCTTCTTCTCCTTACTTTCCTGTCTGTCTTCACTAGATTTGTCCAACAAAATGTAAAACATGAGTGGGACTGCCCCACTCAGACAAAATAACTTTAAAACAGAAAAGAGATGGAGATCTTATTGTATGCAATGCAATGTTTGTCCAGATATTACGTTTCGGGGTAATGTCAAGTCTAATCTTGTTTTGCTTAGCTGATGTTATCAGTGTGGAGCAGGGGGACTGGCTGGGTTCAGCCTTGGGTGTTATTGATGGAGTGTGTTTACACTCTCCCCCAATCACTCAGACTCACCCTCACTCTCTCTGGAACTCTCTCCCTCAGCCACTCAGAGACTCACCCTCACTCTCCACTTTTAAATTCCACCTCAAAACCTACCTGTTCTCCCACGCATACAACCTCCCCTACCCCTAACCATCTCCCCTAACCTTGCCACCCCCCCTCCCCTTTTTTCCCTCCCCTCTCTTCTATCTGGCTCCTGTCCCTCCCACACACTCCCTCCCTCCCCCCTGTTTCCACTCACCCACCATTGCTGTGTTAATTGTTCCCTGTGCCTGTTCGTTAACTCTGTGTTCTATGTACTCATGTTATCTGTTGCTTGTTGTTTCTGTGTCTTGTGTGCCCATACTGTCAGTGTCTTTGAGTCCCTGAAAACCGTTTTATAAATCAAATGAATTATTGTTATTATTACCCTGACAGAACAAGGTGGAGCGGGAGTGGCTGTTGGGGGTGCTGGAGGAAGGCGTGAGCGACAGGTACTGCTACGAGCTGTGTGACCAGCAGGGCATCTTCCAGACTCTGCTGGGGTTCGGCAGCAGCCCTCTCTGTGACGAGCACACACAGGTAAACACTCAGCTAGGTACGCAGGTAAACATATCAGCTAGGTAAACATGTCAGCTAGGTACACAGGTAAACATGTCAACTAGGTACACAGGTAAACATGTCAGCTAGGTACACAGGTAAACATGTCAGCTTGGTACACAGGTAAACATGTCAGCTAGGTACACAGGTAAACACTCAGCTAGGTACACATGTAAACATGTCAGCTAGGTACACAGGTAAACATATCAGCTAGGTAAACATGTCAGCTAGGTACACAGGTAAACATATCAGCTAGGTAAACATGTCAGCTAGGTACACAGGTAAACATGTCAGCTAGATACACAGGTACACATGTCAGCTAGGTAAACATGTCAGCTAGGTACGCAGGTAAACATGTCAGCTAGGTACACAGGTACACATGTCAGCTAGGTAAACATGTCAGCTAGGTACATAGGTAAACATGTCAGCTAGATACACAGGTAAACATGTCAGCTAGGTACACAAGTAAACATGTCAGCTAGGTACGCAGGTAAACATGTCAGCTAGGTACACAAGTAAACATGTCAGCTAGGTACGCAGGTAAACATGTCAGCTAGGTACACAAGTAAACATGTCAGCTAGGTACACAGGTAAACATGTCAGCTAGGTACACAGGTAAACATGTCAGCTAGGTACACAAGTAAACATGTCAGCTAGGTACGCAGGTAAACATGTCAGCTAGGTACACAGGTAAACATGTCAGCTAGGTACACAAGTAAACATGTCAGCTAGGTACGCAGGTAAACATGTCAGCTAGGTACACAAGTAAACATGTCAGCTAGATACACAGGTAAACATGTCAGCTAGGTACGCAGGTAAACACCTCAGGCCTTCACCTATGCTACAATAACCTCATTGTAAAGTGTTAGTTCACCTATTTTTCTTCTTTTTTTTCTTCTTTTCTTCTGTTGTATAAAAGCAATAATTCAAATAGTGATCAGACTTAGCTGAGGTGCTGGAACTGAAGAGTATCAATAGAGTGCAAAAAAACAGCATCCGCACACTCAAACACTGTGCAATTTTTTTTCCGTTTATTGCGAGCTTTCTGAAGCTTTTTCGAAAGCTCACAATACACTAAATTATTTTGCAGTGTTTGAGTGTGCGGATGCTGTTATTTTGCGCTCTATAAAAGCAGTAATAAAAGCTTTCATCTTTCTCTACCAGACTCAGATCGTCAGAGTGTTGCGTCGCGCGGCTCACGTGACCAAGGCAGCGTACGACCTCACCAAGGGCCACGGCCTGCTCACCTGGCTGCTGCAGCGGACGGAGGGCAGGTGAGCCTGCTGGACCACGCCCTCCTCAGACACGCCCAAGTCATATTTTGGCCAAAATTTAGATATCTGCCTAACTCTACTCTCCTAACACTGCTGATTCACTGTGCATTATTGCCTCTATGCCATCAGCCCATCAGAATGCTTGTTGTTACATTCCAGAATCACTATCTGCCCAAGTCATCTTAGGCATTTTTGACACTACATACAAAGATAATAATAATAATAATAATAATAATAATAATAATAATAATAATAATAATAATAATAATAATAATAATAACTTAGTATAACATATACAAATAATATATTTGTATAGCGCTTTTCCTGCAAATGTTGCAGCTCAAAGTGCTCCAATCATTATATAATCATCATTTAATTATTTAGTCATTTAAAAGGCAATATTAAAAAGATGGGTTTTTAGTCTTGACTTGAACATACAGTATTTGCTGAGGTTAAATCCCTAATGTAAACTGGCAGTGCATTCCACAACCTGGGAGCATAAAATGAGGATGCAGCCTCACAAAATCTCTTTTTTTTTTTATCATAGCATAACTGTCTGATAAAAGTCATATTTTGGCCAAATGTAGATATCTGCCTAAAGGCCCTTGCACACCAATGCGTTTTTTACGTGCGTTTTTACGTCCGTTATTTTTTTTAATTAGAACTCATGTTGTGTCAATCACGCTTGCACACTGAATCCGTAATATTCGTCTGTCAAAAAAAAAATCGGAACAGGTTTGATTTTCTGCGTTTTTCGCGTCCGTCAAAAGCTTTTTGAGAGTTGTTTTTGACCACTCCGCCATGGTATAGAGCAGGGGTCGGCAATTAGGTTTGGCCTCGGGCCAAATTTTTTTTGAGCCACTAGATGGCGGGCCCGAACATAATCAAAGGCTAATTTAAGTAATTGATTGTTTAAAAATGTGACACGTTCTAATGCTTTGACTTTTCTTTCGACTGTACACATCGCTAGTCAACTAACACAGCTTGTTTTGTGAACCTGCTAACAATGTAAAGTAGTGTTCTAGTTAACTAGGTAGCTGTCCAATCCATTATGTTGCAGTATTTTGGCTTGACTAGCGAGTTTGTGTTGTGATTCTCAACAACGTTGAAACGTAGTTTCACACTTTTCCATATTTTTGAATAATAAATGTGTGGACTGACGATGTAGCGTAGCCTAACTTATTCTAATAATTATGTAACATAGTTTCATTCTGATAATTATTCCCCCCTCCTCCCAGACAAGGTCACATTATTATTATTGGATTGGTTGTTTGCGTGCCGGGTGAAGTTAGCCAAACAGTTAACCTGCTAGCAAGAGAAACATAATGTCACTCTCCAAAGGTCTAAAGAGGAAAGTTGACAGTGGAAACAGGGCATTTAAAGAGGAATGGACAGCGAACTATACGTTCATCCTACCTGGTTTCATCAATGCAAAGCCGTTGTGAGAGACATTTTCCGTGCTCACAATGTTCCCTTTCTATACATGCGAGTCGTCCTTTTCGTCAATGAATGCGATAAAGACGCACGAGAGGAATCGATGGATGCATAAAAACCTTGAGAACTGCCTGTGGATTAAAGTGACGTCAATATCACCAGATATCAAGCAAATACTGACCGATGGGAGATGCTTTTTGTTTGCGCCGATTTTGTTTTCAATGTTTTTCAGAAAATTAAACAGAATTTGCGTTGTTACTGTTCATATGTGTGTTGCAGTCACATATACGTAAACATTACGTTTGAATGGCTTACTGAGCTCGTGTTATTTTGTTCAAACCACACACGGTATGTCGGCTATTTCAGCACCGTGACGCGTTGTCCACCTGCTTATGATTCACTCTGAGGGGTTCAGCGTCAGTGCGCTTCGGTGCACCTTGCTGCCTGATTGTCTGTCCCTGTGTCATTCACTCTCAACATGGATAAAAGTACAATAAGCATTATTCAGGTGGAGTTCGATTCTCTATTCGGACATTATAGGCGCTATATGTGGGACTGTCGGTCCGATATTATTATAAAAATAAAATAAAAAGTGGATTCTCAAAATAATCTGCTGGGCCAAATATTATTGGTGACGGGCCAGCAATGGCCCACGGGCCGCCTATTGCCGACCCCTGGTATAGAGGGACACATCGTCAAATTAGAACTGCAGGAAAGTTGGATTAATGTTTACGGAAGTACATATCTCAAGTATTATCTCGGCGGTTAGTCGAGTGAAAGAAAAACAACATACAGATGATAATTCACACAATATAATACCACGAAAGCGTACGGCACTAAACAATAACATTCATTTGGGCAGCATCATACTCAAACTCAGGCAGAAGGGCAGGGTCCGGCCAGGTGCACACATTGTCACAGACTGCCAGTGCATCATACAGGTACATCATTCAGCATGGTTATAGCGGTTTCTTTTTCTATTCTACTATTAAATTTCTACTTCTGCTGTCTGTGTCTCCCTGGGTATTCCAGATGGCAAACAGTAAAGAAATGCCACAATATACCAGGACTTAAGAAACGAGATGTCCAACAAAGGATTTGACAAACCCTGGCCTATTTTGCGCTAAGTAGACTCTGATGCAGCGGAGACAGGGTTGCCAGATGGGCTGGTTTTTGGTGGATTTAGCAGTTTTTAGACTTTGGTTAGGTTGGAAATTCTCAATCCCATCTGGCAACCCTGAGCGGAGAGTACCGTACAAATGGTATGATTACAGATATCACACTGCAGGAGATGCACACCACGCTTTGTTAAAAGAAATAAAGATTTATTGTACTTTTCTACTGATAATACATTCTACTGATGTAGTCTACCATTTGGTTTTAGTTATATTGCTCTCAGTTGTTTGTACCTTTTGCTAAATCAAGCATTTAGAATGTAGAGTGCATATTGCGAAAGTTTGCAACGTAAAAAACGGACTCCGCAACGGACCGGTGTGCAAGGTCTCTGTGCGTAACGTTTTTTTCGGATGACGGATTAAAAAATATGCATGCGAAAATGCACGCATTGGTGTGCAAAGACCTTCTCTACTCTCCTAACACTGCTGATTCACTGTGCATTATTGCCTCTATGCCATCAGCCTATCAGAATGCTTGTTGTTACATTCCAGAATCACTATCTGCCCAAGTCATCTCTATGACATCATAGGCATGTTTCACTACATACAAAGATGGCTCGGCTGACCACAAGTGAAGCGTGACTTAGGCAGTTATTCTACGAAGCTAACGATATTTTTTGTCGGATTTTCAATTGAGATTAGTTTCATAATGGCTGTGAAATAAAAACCCCTACCTCTGCCTCTCAGACACCTGGACCAGCGGCTGCTGGTAGCGGTCATCGACCTGCTCCACGTGCTGTGGTTCACTAACCTGGGGCAGAAGGAGAACCAGGGGCAGGGCCCCCCCCCCACCTCCTCCTCCGCTGCGGAGGACAAACCCCAGGGGCCGCCCAAGTGTCTTCCTCTCCCCCTCATCAGCGACTTCCTGTGTGTCGCGTCGACCATCATCAGACACCTCAAGTAAGAACTATATACTAGACCCTTGGTCTGGGAAAGGTGCTGTATAAATCTGGAACGCCCTCCCCCACCACATCAGACAGGCCAACACCCTCCCAACATTTAAACAGGCCCTCAAAACCCACCTCTTCAAGCTCGCCTTCACCAATTAACCCTCTCCCCCTCCCCTTCCCATGTGTCCCCAGCACTACCTCAATTAGCCCCCTATACTTTCTTTTATCTATTTTTTGTGTCTTTTTATTATTACTACTCAATCTTTTCAGTTTGTAAAGCATCTTTGAGTGTCTAGAAAAGCGCTATATAAGTCTAATTTATTATTATTATTATTATTATTATTATTATAAATACATTTTACTTACTTACTTCCTCACTTCCTGTCAGGACGGGCGTGAAGGCGGCTCCTCTGAGGCTGCTCCTGCAGACGCTGAGCTCTGTGCTGATGCATCGTGGGACAGCCCTCCGCGTGCACGGGGAGGCCGGGTGGCTCACCCTCCGCCCCCAGGCTCTCTCCAGCCCCGAGGCCCTCGCTCTGCTGCACCGCTGGGCCTCGCTCTCCCATGATGCAACACTCCTGGCCCAGCTGCAGGGCGTGGCTGAGCAGCACAGACTGAGGGAGCTGCTGGGTGAGGCGACAGTTTGATCTATACCTACGGCTATCTGGCGTTGTCTCTACGTTTGAAGAACTTAATGTGCTGAGGAACTTTGGTCTAGAAACGCCTTGTACTTAATTGTAAACTCTTTCTTAAAAGAGTAAAAGAGTTGATGGAGAAAATCCTAATGTGCACAATGGCTGCTCCCAGCTCGATATCCATCACTGTTCTTGTGTGTCTGACGTCAGATAAACATAAACATGTGTCTCTTATCTCCACTCCAGGGTCGGGGAAGGAGAAGGGCCGAGGTAAAGGCTCGTCCCCCCAGGCCAGGCTTCAGGCAGAGGAGCTGGACGACGCCGAGGTGGAGAGACAGGAGCAGGCCCTGCTGACAGAGTGTAAACCTCACCTCAGGAACATCTTCTCCCACTGGTCGCCCGTCCCTCCCTCCCCCACCGGGCCCCAGAGCAGCCAACCCCTCCCCCAGCAACCTGATAAACAGAACCCCGGTTGCCTGGGCAACGTCACGGCACACACGCTCATCAAATGGTCGCTGAGGTCTTTGGTGGAGGGGACGTACGAGGAAAAGAGGACGACAGACTTCCTTCATTGGTTCCAGACGATCGCCACGCCTCACGAAGGAGTCGTAGAGGTTCTGATGAGCGACCCGGCCTTGCAGGTGGACTTCCTCAGGCTCTACCATCAGGCCTTCGAGCCCCAGAACCGATCCCAGGGTCCCACGAGAGTAGAGACCCTGGAACTGTTCACCACCGCCATGCTGAGGCTGCTGGAGGTCAAAGGTGGAACGTCAGATAACTTGCATCAGGCCGTGCTCGCCGCGTGTCTGACTGACACCACACACGACCAGGCCAGGAAGGGTAAGAGAGAGAGAGACCACGGCTTCAGACTTCTCCTTGTCTTTATTGTCCCATCAACTGGGCGTTGTACAGCAGTAGACAAAGACATGCAGGAAACACCAAAGTAACATTGAAAACTTCACACGTTTGTAGCTTTGATATTGAAGATAATTACTTAGAACAGCCGTGGGTGGGGTCATTTGCACTCAAATTTCAGGACCCTCCTTTCATGACTTTTCCTAGATATGTGCGTTCTACCACCCACCTATCCTTACATTTTCAAAATCACATCAGGATGAGCTAGTATAAAGCTATTTTGCAGTTTTTCTGTGTAGGAAGCAGGCTAATTTACAAGCAGCCATCTAGTGGTCGTTGTGTGTAAATAGCAGCTTGAGCATTGTAAAGAGGGGGTCATTTTGCGGCTCTTTTAGTAAAAAGGCACGGCTGTTCTAGTGATGGACAGAGCTTAACTGTCACTTATATTCAACTGTCACTTTCAAATTTGAAATAAGATTTGACAGTTGGTGATGTGGTGTTCTAGTGTTAAACCACCCAGTCAGTCAGGCACCTCGAGGCTGTTCTAGTGTAGGCCAACTAGTGGTCGTTGTGTGTAAATAGCAGCTTGAGCATTGTAAAGAGGAGGCTCTTATAGTGGGTAAAAAGGCACGGCTGTTCTAGTGTTAACTATGTTTCTCTCTTCCATCAGAAGCCGGGCTGTTGCTGTTGTCTCTGTACATCCATGAGCTGTGGAGCGGAGCCAAGTCACCAGAGATGTTCCTGACCCATATCAGATTGGTGACCGGAACCAAGGCACAGAAGAAGTCCAGACACTCATCGACACAAGCGGCTATCAGAAACATCTGTACTGACTTGGTACCAGCGATGGAATCTGTCGTTTCATTATAAAGAGTCAAATATTCTAATTGTACAACATAAACAAACAGTGGTCTACCAAACTAAAATGATGTTTGCACCTGTATTTGAGTTCTACTTTTCTAAATGAGAAATGTTCATTATGTGACTCAAGAAAACGTTTTTTATTATTTTGTTAAAAACGTTTCTAGGTTTTGTGTTCAGTTTTATTAAAAGAAAGAAAAGCTGTTTTGGTGTAATCAAATATTGTATTTGCGTTCTACAACATGGGCAGGGACAGGGTGATAACAGTTAGTGTTGTTCCGATACCATTTTTTGATCCCGATACCGATACCGATACCTGACCGTGCAGTACTTGCCGATACCGAGTGCCGATCCGATACCACGGCGTTTGAAAAAACAAAACAAAAAAACATGTTTTTTGAGCCGCCGATGTAAAATTATTGCTAACACTTAGTCTGGCACTGCTCAAAACCTTTGTAAAACAGGAAAAAATACCAACAGAGAGTGAATACTATAGAACTTTTTTTTATTGTCTACCTGGTATGGTGACAAGAAAATCAACCCCTTATAAAACCTGAAATGTGGCTCTCACAGATGCCAATCAGTGCAATATCCATTTAAGATATAAAACAGTCGTAGTAGTAGTGCAACAGCAAGTGAACATTTACAAACAAAATAACTTTAGTACTTAAAAAAAAAAAAAAAAACGGATTTTTTTTGTTTGTTAGTACTCGCCGATACCGATACCAGCATTTTTGTGCGTATCGGTGGCCATGCCGATACTAGTATCGGGATCGGAACAACACTAATAACAGTACATCAATCCAATTTCTGATATCAATGTTATATATTACATTACATTACATTTTTTATTTTTAAAGGAGCAGACGCCTTATTCCAAAGCGACTTACAATCGATACATTTGACTAAGGAAGTGAATCATCAATTCACCAGTTCTAGCAGGAAGAGTAATCTAGCTCAGGACTTTTATTTTTATTTTTATTAATAGACACTGGAGAAAGGGGGGCAGTAGAGTCTTAGGAGGCATAGTATAGGGAAAAGCAGGTGTCTCAGTAGACACAGTGCTGGGGGGTAGTAGATGTCTCAGGAGACACAGTGCTGGGGGGTAGTAGATGTCTCAGGAGACACAGTGCTGGGGGGTGGTAGATGTCTCTGGAGACACAGTGCTGGGGGGTAGTAGATGTCTCAGGAGACACAGTGCTGGGGGGTAGTAGATGTCTCTGGAGACACAGTGCTGGGGGGTAGTAGATGTCTCAGGAGACACAGTGCTGGGGGGTAGTAGATGTCTCAGGGACACAGTGCTGGGGGGTAGTAATGTCCCAGGAGGAGCAGTTAAGGTCTAACCTGAAGAGATGGAGGTCTTCAGTCTCCTACGGAAGATGGGCAGTGACTCTGCAGTTCTGACAGCCGTGGGAAGCTCATTCCACCAGCGTGGAGCCAGTGTAGTGACGAGAATATACAGTACAGTACTATATACAGTACTACTGTACTTAACGTTGTCTCAGATGGTTGGGCAGGGGATCAGTCTTGATATGAATACGTCACATTCTGATGACATCACAGATCAGGCAGAAAATGAACTTGGCTGGCTCCTGTCGGTCTTTTTGGAGGAGTTGTGAAACCTGTACAAAAGATTAAACAACATGAACCTGCTAGTAAGAAACATTCTGCTTCTACTACTGTTTATTTCAATTCTGGGGAATTTTAGACAACTGCAATTGAAACACCAATTTTGAATTATCTTTAGTGCATTAGTTATATGCATTTTCTAAACGCTCAAATTGTAAAGATTATGCAATGGTAGTGTTATACATTACTTTTTACATGACATTTTTGCCATTTAGCAGATGCTTTTATGCAAAGCGACTTACAACAAGTACATCTAGCTAAGTGAATCAGTCATCATAAGAATCTATGCTAGGACCAGGGGCCATTCTAAACTCTGTTGGCAGTCACAATGCTAGAAGACATTAGAGAGACACTTACCAAGGCAGATTTCCAGAGCTTGACATGAGTGTCAAAATTAGAGAAAGGAATCCCACAAAAGCAGCCAAACTAATCCAAAATACTATCACAATCGAATCTGGGCAGGGGGAAAGAGTGGCAATGTTAGTATAGGTATTATAACTCAATAATAATAATAATAATAATACATTAGACTTCTATAGCGCTTTTCTAGACACTCAAAGACACTTTACAAACTGAAAAGATTGAGTAGTAAGGAGAGGGTTAACTGGTGAAGGCGAGCTTGAAGAAGTGCGTTTTGAGGGCCTGTTTAAATGTTGGCAAAGTGTTGTATTAAAGGAAATTCAAAACTCACACTTGTTGTACTTCAGTTTGCGCTCATCCACAATGATTGGTTCTTGATAGTCATAGTAATCTTCCCAGTCCCATCTGTACTGGGAGGTGTTGGTGTTAGACTCCTCCATCCCCACGGTCATATGAGTGTGGAAGGGTCGTCCTGTGACAGATATATGCAGTGGTGTAGTCTAGTGTTTTCTAGTGGGTATATTGTGATTTTCCCCTCCCAGCCTCATATCGTTCATTTCGGAACGCCATAAAAATAAATCTGCGCTCCCTGTCTAACGATATATATATATATATTTACATAATTACAGTATATATATATATATCTAACATGACATGTTATAAGGCTGATCTGTGCATGATAGTGCTGCATTTTGACATATTTCATGTCGCATCTCCCCCCGTTGATGGTATATGACGCTATAGTCAGTCCCAATGGTCCAAAAGTCAAGTGCTTCGTAACACAGACGGGGTGAATTTTATGAATGAAAGTGAAAGTTCTGTCACACTTTTCATTATTTTAATTCAGTCGAATATTGAAGAGAGGCCTGCTATATGGCCGTGACGATGGCGCCTTCAAGTGTTTATATATGAGTATTGCAGTGTATCAGATGAGTGCTACCATACTATAACGCAGTCACAAAGGGTATTATTGTTTTGATCTCAATCATTTAAGGATTTTTTTAATAAAAAAAAGAAAACGTTAATTTCAGTTTGTAAAGCGCCTTTGAGTGTCTAGAAAAGCGCTATATAAGTCTAATGTATTATTATTATTATTGTCATATCGTCTCTTTGTACATTGAATAGATACACTTCCCTTAGCAACGTCTCTTAAGAGGGTCTTAAGAGGGAAACTTCCGCTCGCGGTTGGCGTTACGTGACGATTACGTTGCCCTCTCCAGGGTTGCCAGATGAGGCGGGTTCCCGCTGAATGGGCTACTTCTGACCACACTCGGCCGGAAAAAAAGCATTTGGGCGGTAGGTAGACTGTGGTTGGTCTGGAATTTGTCAATCCCATCTGGCAACCCTGAATCTCTCTTCCGTCAACACAACACAGCGTCCGGACTTTGGTCGAACAAGAAACTCAATCTTTAAAAAACGAATCTTAATAATAAACTAACAAATCTAATGACATGGACCCTCAGCTTTGAATGGTAAGTAAGTCTGTCACGAAACGTCTGCAGACTCTGTGTTTTATTAGTTAGTTACATAACATCAACTAGAGAAGTGAAATCCGGATGTTAATAAAGGTACCGGTAGTAACTTTCGCACATGGTGGAGATTCATGAAGTAGAGATGTCGCTTCTACTTGTTGTTAACTATGTGAGCTTCAAGGGTAACAGACGAGTAAAATCGCCGATTATTTTTATTTTTAAACGTGTTAGTGTAAACTGGAAGAATTAAAGAAGCATAAACCGCATTCAGAAAGGTCGGCACCTGCAAAAACCTGCTGAGACAAGGTCGGTGGTTATTTCCAGTGAACTGCTCCCCTATGATATCTGAACACAACATGAGCAGGTTTTACTAGGCTACTGTAGGCTACTATATAAATATATCCATATATATATATATAGTATATATATATATAGTATATAGTATATATATATCCAAATCTGCGATGTCAGTCGTTCAGCCGTCTGCTAACCTTTTGAAGCAATGCCACCGCACCCCACCCCCCCGTGCAATACGAGAAACTACTGTGCAATAACCATGGGAATAGTGAAATGTTCTATAACTGTGCAATATGTTTACATTCTTGTGATAAGGATAATATACTGTATATAAGTCTACTAGTCCATATGTTTATATGTTTATAAAAGTACACAGTTACATGCTAACTCCCCCCTGTCTATATACCCCCCTGTGAATAGGCCATATAGTGTATATAAGTAGTTCACATAATAGATACATTCTCAGAAGTCTACCGATCACTACCCCTATATATATATATATATATATATATATATATATATATCCCCCTATTTATGTCTATTTATGTCTTGTCTTGTCTTATGTCTCACTTATCCCCCTATTTATGTCTCATTCTTGTTGTTTATTATCTTAGGACTGTGTTTGTTTGTTAGCACCTAGGGTTTGCATTTCAATTTCGTTCCTTACAATGACAATAAAGATCATTCATTCATTCATTGTGCCTTACCAATCTATGACTAGACAGCTGAATAATACGACTGTGTTTTGTTTTTACCCTGCCTTATCTAGATGTCGCATGGTCATTCTACCATAATAACCTCCTATATTGAAGATGGATTAAAAAGGATTGTGTCCAGTAAAGAAGAATAAGACACCATTGCTGGATCGCAGAGAAAACTGGACAACTGCTGGATCGCTTGAAAGAGTCAGATGAAACTTGATTTACGGGAGAAAACCCTCAGCAATAGACAACACAGATCAGATGGCAGTAAATAGTGACAAGCACCCGGGTAAAAGTGAGAGAAAGCTTGTTACCAAACGGGTAGGAACCACCAGCACTGCTTACATCGGGCCTGTTCCCCGTCCTAAGGCGTCGGAGTCCAAACCAAACATTGAGGAAACACTGAGTGAGTTTTACAAAGAGCTTGAGAAGATCGAAGACCATACAGATCATACAGATGGTCTTGATTGTAGCACTGATAGAGATGAGGTCCCTATAAAGCCATGCAGAGCTCACCACCCACCATCGAGAGAGGAAGGCTCTCACCACGTCACTAACACACCAGAGCCCTGGCCTCGGCCACACGGTGAGCCGTACCAACCCAGGAGGCCCAACTTTGGTCTGGACTCGCGTGGCGGTTACGCTCCGGCCCGTCAGAGTCACTGGAGTCACTGGCGACCTCAACGTCAGCCGTACCCCAGCTTCCACAGGCCTCCCCACTATCCCCCACCACTACCACCTGCATTCCCTGGTCCACCAACACCAACATTTGGCCTTCCAGACTTTCCACCGCAAAACTTTAGCCGTCAGCAGTGCCACGTCGTGAAGACAAACCAGCGTCAACAGGACAGTTTGCCACGGTTCCCGCCGTTTTATTCACCCGACGGCTACAGTCACAGCGCAGACTCTCAGGACTTTGATCAGGACCATAGATGTCCTCCACCACACCACCACGTCAACATCGGAAGAGGGGGCTTTGGTTACAGGCCTAACGGGTTGGATTTCAAGAACGACGGATGGTCTCAGCCTTACGAGCGGCAGGATTCTGACTCGCGGCACCAGAACTTTGTCTCAGAACGTGAAGCTCATCAGCTGGAGGAGGGCCACGCCCACTACCACGCCCAGCCACAGAATACAACACCTGAATACGAGCCTTCTCTGGTTCTGGTTCTGATGAGGGGAGTCCCCGGGTCTGGGAAATCAACACTGGCCAAGTAGGTTCTCTGGGAAACGTAGTGGTAAACCATACTGCCCCCTAGAGGCTAACCGCAATAATAATAATCATAATCATAATCATAATAATAATGCATTTTATTTGTATTGCACTTTTCATTCAAAAGAATCTCATAGTGCTACAGAGTAAAACAGCCGTAAAACACAAGTAAAAAAAAACATAGTAAAAAACCACAAAATAAATCACAAGAATGTACACAGGTTCAACAGTCAAAGGCCTTTTTGAATAAAAAAGGTGTTTAGGCCTGTCTTAAAAGAGTCCAGGCTCTGTACTGCCCTTAGCTGGCTAGGAAGGCTGTTCCACAGGCTCTGTACTGCCCTTAGCTGGCTAGGAAGGCTGTTCCACAGGCTCTGTACTGCCCTTAACTGGCTAGGAAGGCTGTTCCACAGGCACGGTAACTACGCCAAACAGTGAAACTGAGAAAAATGGCTTCTTTAAAAGTTCTTTAATGACTATCCTAGCCAAATGCAATACTGCGATTCTTTTATATCCCTTTTTCTCTAAAATGGAGCAAGACTGAACTCTGAAACGTTGTCAGTCACAAGATAAAAACAGATATTGAGATTTTTGACTTTTGGTGGTTGGCCTCTGTGTGGCAGCAGAGTCACCAGAATGTTGTGACAGTTTGTTTCTGTATTTCAAATTATTTATTTAGATTTTTGATTGTATGTGGTGTTTTGTTTTTGTTTTTTTCAGAAGTATCTTTATTGCGTTACCAATACCAAATAAACAAACTGTTGAAAGTATAAAATCACCCGATTTGATTTTTTTTTAGAACAATACAAAACAAAACGGACAGTACAGTATAAAAAAAGGCACCTAAGAAAAAAAAGAAAAAAAGAAAAAAGAACAGTAAAAAACAGTAAAAGAGAGGACTCAAAACAAAACAAAGAAATTACTGTGTTGCGCATAGGGCTGAATGAACATTCATATATCAAGAAAGACAATCGTTTATCATTGTGTTATTATAACCAACCAGTGTGTTTTTTTTTTTTTTTTTTTTAGGGAATTGCTGTCCACGGGTCCCAGTGGGCTGATCCTGAGCACAGACGACTACTTCTCTCAGGAGGAGGGCTACGCCTACGACCCCAGCCTGCTGGGCCACGCGCACGAATGGAACCAGAATAGAGGTGTGGTTGGTCGGATCTCTCTCTCTCTCTCTCCGTCTCTCTCTCCGTCTCTCTCTGTCTGTCTCTCTCTCTGTCTGTCTTTCTCTGTCTCTGTCTCTGTCTCTCTCTCTCAATTTTCAATTTCAATTTCAAAGGGCTTTATTGGCATGGGAAACATACATTTACATTGCCAAAGCATGTGAAGTGTGAAGATAAAAAAACTAAAACAAAAAGAATGTAATGTACATACATGTACATACTAGAATAAATAAATAGATTACATACTAGATTACAAATAAATAGATTACAAATAGATTACATACTAGAATAAATAAATGAAATAAAACGTATTTAAATTCTTATGGGGGTTTTAGCCCATTTGATTGCCTTTTTCTATCACAGCAGCTAACAAATCTTGCTGCTGTGTTTGCACATTGCTGTACCTCACCCAGCAGATATGGTAGCCTTTCGACATTGGTCAAGTCCTCAAAGTCTCCCTGGATGTTGGTGATCAGTGGGAAGTATGTGTCCCTGATGTCCTTGTACAGCTGGCAGGTAGTTAAGAAGTGCAGCTCTGTTTCCACCTGGTTTTGTGTGCAGTGGGTGCACAGTCTGTCTGGTCTGGGGAGCCAGGTCTGCCTCTCTCTCTCTCTCTCTCTCTCTCTCTCTCTCTCTCTCTGTCTCTCTCTCTCTCTCTCTCTCTCTGTCTCTCTCTCTCTCTCTCTCTCCCTCTCTGTCTCTCGTCTCTCTCTCTCTCTGTCTCTCTCTCTCTCTGTCTCTCTCTCTCTCTCTCCGTCTCTCTCTCTCTGTCTCTCTCTCTCTCCGTCTCTCTCTCTCTCTCCATCTCTCTCTCTCTCTCTGTCTCTCTCTCTCCATCTCTCTCTGTGTCTCTCTCTCCCCGTCTCTCTCTCTCTGTCTGTTTCTCCGTCTTTCTCTCTCTGTCTCTCTCTCTCTCTCTGTATCTCTCTCTCTCTCTCTCTCTCTCTCTCTCTCTCTCTCTCTCTCTCTCTCTCTCTCTCTCTCTCTCTCTATATATATATATATATATATATATATATATGTGTGTGTGTGTGTGTGTGAGACAGGGTCTGATGAAAAAGTACCCAAGTAGGGCAAGGTCATTTTTCAGGGCAGATTGTAAGCTTTCAAATTATGTTTCATACATTGAAATCTGAAACAAGTTGAAGAAGTTTATGATTCATCTGATTAAATCACAGAATATTATTGATTTGATCGATTGACAGCACTAATATATATATATATATATATACAGTATATCTCAAAAGTGAGTACACCCTTTAGATTTTTGCAAATATTCTGTTATATCCTTTCAAGGGATAACATTATCCTACTGAAACTTTGATATAACTTAAAGTAGTCAGTGTGCTGCTTGAATAACAGTATAGATTTATTGTCCTTTGAAAATTACTCAGTACACAGCTGTTAATGTCTAAACAGCTGGCAACAAAAGTGAGTACACCCCATAGTGAACATGTCCTAATTGTGCCCAATGATGTTGTTTTCCCGCCCTGGTGTCATGTGACTCGTTAGTGTTACAAGGATTCAGGTGTAAATGATAAGCAGGGCTGTTAAATTTGGTGTTTTGGGCACAATTCTCTCTGAATGCTGGACAACATGGCACCTCATGGCAAGGAACTCTCTGAGCGGCTGAAAAAAAGGATTATTGCGCTTCACAAAGATGGCCTTGGCTATAAGAAGATTGCCAACACCCTGAAAATGAGTTGCAGCACAGTGGCTAAGATCATACAGCGGTTTTCCAGGACAGGTTCCACTCGGAACAGGCCTCGCCAGGGTCGACCAAAGAAGTTGAGTCCACGTGCTCAGCGTCATATCCAGAGGTTGGTTTCCAAAAATAGACGTGCGAGTGCTTCCAGCATTGCTGCAGAGGTTGCAGAAGTGGGATGTCAGCCTGTCAGTGCCCGGACCATACGCCGCACACTGCATCAAATCGGTTTGTATGGCCGTCGCCCCAGACAGAAGCCTCTTCTGAAACCGATGCATAAGAAAGCCCGCAAACAGTTTGCTGAAGACAATGAATCCAAGAACATGAGTTACTGGAACCATGTCCTGTGGTCTGATGAGACCAAAATAAACCTGTTTGGGTCAGATGGTGTCCGGCGTGTGTGGCGGCACCCTGGTGAGGAGTACCAAGACAAATGTGTTTTGCCTACAGTCAAGCATGGTGGTGGCAGCATCATGGTCTGGGGCTGCATGAGTGCTGCCGGCACTGGGGAGCTGCATTTCATTGAGGGACACATGAATTCCAATATATACTGTGACATCCTGCAGCAGAGCATGATCCCCTCTCTTTGGAAACTGGGCCGTTTTTTAGGGCAGTTTTCCAACATGATAATGACCCTAAACACACCTCCAAGATGACAACGGCCTTGCTGAAGAAGCTGAAGGTTAAGGTGATGGACTGGCCAAGTATGTCTCCAGACCTAAACCCAATTGAGCACATGTGGGGCATCCTCAAGAGGAAGGTGGAGGAGTGCAAGGTGTCCAACATCCGTGGGCTCCGTGATGTCGTCATGGAGGAGTGGAAGAAGATTCCAGAAGCAACCTGTGCAGCTCTGGTGAATTCCATGCCCAGGAGGGTTAAAGCAGTGCTAGATAACAATGGTGGTCACACAAAATATTGACACTTTGGGCACAATTTAGACATGTTCACTATGGGGTGTACTCACTTTTGTTGCCAGCTGTTTAGACATTAACAGCTGTGTACTGAGTAATTTTCAATGGACAATAAATCTATACTGTTATTCAAGCAGCACACTGACTACTTTAAGTTATATAAAAGTTTCATTAAGATAGTGTTATCCCCTGAAAGGATATGACAGAATATTTGCAAAAATCTAAAGGTTGAACTCACTTTTGAGATATACTGTATATATAGGCCTATATAAATCTCCAGCTATGAGATTTATAATATCTCCAGCTATGAGAATATCTTATGTCTTATGAAGTCAGAAGCTTATATTTCTTACTTTTCTATTTTTGGTGTGAACATTTTCTGAACAGAAAGGTATGACTACAGCATGTTGTAAGGCTTTGTCTTCCTTCACTTCTCTCCAGCTAAAGAAGCCATGTTTAAAGGCTGTTCTCCTGTCATTATTGATAACACAAACATCCACGCATGGGAAATGAAGCCATACACCAAACTGGTGAGTTGGATCCTCTCAAATTAGCCAAAATTTTGTCCGCAATGTAGCCTATAGTTAACCAAGACTACCCCATCTGTAGCAGTGTTAATTTTGGCAGGCTTTTTAGTCACTTAGTCTTTGGTGTTTAGATGAAGATGCACACCAGTTCTAGTCACACCAAGTCACAAAACCCCAAAACATTTTAGTCTAGCCGTAGTCAGCGACTAAAACTTGACTAAAATGTTTTGTGGTTTTTGTGGACTGAGACTGCACTGGAATGTTTTCAGTTTTCATCAACTGGAACTGGACTGGAACTAAGACAAATGGAGGTGACTTGGTGTGACTAGAACTGGTGTGCATCGTCATCTAAACACCAAAGACTAAGTGACAAAAAAGCCTGACAAAATTAACACTGATCTGTAGTACACATAAAATAAATGTAATACTTCTCAATGAACCACGCAGGCGTTGGAGAGCGGATACAGGATAAACTTTGAAGAGCCTCACACCAGTTGGAAATGTGATCCCGTAGAGTTGGAGAAGTAAGTCTTCTGAGGTCCTTTGCATGATACGATGTTGCACATGTGACACGTTCTAATGCTTAGGTCCTCATGTCGGGATCTGATGTAACGATCAGACTTTTCTTTTGAAAAAATGTGAATACATTTCCGTGTTGAAAATCAATGACACAGAGCCTGCTAACAATGTAAAGTAGTGTTGTAGTTAACTAGGTAACAATGTAAAGTAGTGTTGTAGTTAACTAGGTAACAATGTAAAGTAGTGTTGTAGTTAACTAGGTAACAATGTAAAGTAGTGTTGTAGTTAACTAGGTAACAATGTAAAGTAGTGTTATAGTTAACTAGGTAACAATATAAAGTAGTGTTCTAGTTAACTAGGTAACAATGTAAAGTAGTGTTCTGGTTAACTAGGTAACAATGTAAAGTAGTGTTCTAGTTAACTAGGTAACAATGTAAAGTAGTGTTGTAGTTAAGTAGGTAACAATGTAAAGTAGTGTTCTAGTTAACTAGGTAACAATGTAAAGTAGTGTTGTAGTTAACTAGGTAACAATGTAAAGTAGTGTTCTAGTTAACTAGGTAACAATGTAAAGTAGTGTTGTAGTTAACTAGGTAACAATGTAAAGTAGTGTTCTAGTTAACCAGGTAACAATGTAAAGTAGTGTTCTAGTTAACTAGGTAACAATGTAAAGTAGTGTTCTAGTTAACTAGGTAACAATGTAAAGTAGTGTTCTAGTTGACTAGGTAACAATGTAAAGTAGTGTTCTAGTTAACTAGGTAACAATGTAAAGTAGTGTTCTAGTTAACTAGGTAACAATGTAAAGTAGTGTTCTAGTTGACTAGGTAACAATGTAAAGTAGTGTTCTAGTTAACTAGGTAACAATGTAAAGTAGTGTTCTAGGTAACAATGTAAAGTAGTGTTCTAGTTAACTAGGTAACAATGTAAAGTAGTGTTCTAGTTAACTAGGTAACAATGTAAAGTAGTTAACTAGGTAGCAGTGGGGATTACTCACCCAATCCGTTGCTTTGCAGTGTTTTGGCTTGACTAGCGAGTTTGTGTTGTGATTCTCAACACACGTTGAAACGTAGTTCTGTGTTTCAAAAGAAAATTCTGAACATTTTGATTGGTTGCCGACATGCGGACCAAATAATCAGATTGTGTCACATATGACCCTTTCTTAAAGTAAGAATTAAGATGTATTTATTATTATAGTTTCCAGGGGTAGATGTTTGAGTCTGTATGAATGAATGGTGTTTATTGTCATTGCTATAGTACAGGTACCAAACAACGACATTTGGGAGGGGTGGCTCCCCTGGTGCTAGGAAAGAAAGAAAAAAAAAAGAAGGGAAAGGAGCTGGTTTACATAAATAAAGGCTATGTACACTATCCACTATACTATACTGTACAGATAAAACACTGTGCTGTACTCTATGCTATGCTATACCTATTCTAACATTTCCTATTTCTCTGCAACCTTATGTACCCTAGGGTTGTCATATTGCACATAGTGTTATTGCACATTCATTTAAAGTGTCGCAGTTTGCAGGCTTGAAATGTACACATTTGTGCCTCAGCACTACACCTGATTTTTCAATCCAGCAGCTGCCATCAATCCGTCCAGACTGTCCAGGGCCCAGAACTGTACAACTGTATGTTTGGTACCATTAGATAACAAAGAGAGTGTAAAGATGATTTAAATAAAGGTTATATCTAAAAAATGAAAAATGAACGAATGAATGAATGATCTTTATTGTCATTGTAACAGGTACAACGAAATTCAAATGCAAACCCTAGGTGCTAACAAACAAACACAGTCCTAAGATAAAAAAACAAAACAAGAATGAGACATAAATAGGGGGGGATATAAATTAAAATAGGGGGATAAGTGATCGGTAGACATCTGAGAATGTATCTATAATGTGAACTTCTATACTTATATACACTATGGCCTATTCACAGGGGGGTATATAGACAGGGGGGGGGGTTAGAATGTAACTGTACTTTTATAAACATATAAACATATGGACTAGTAGACTTATATACAGTATATGATCACTAAGGCCAGAACATCCCTCCCTTGTCTCCACTAGGAGGAACAGACACAGTGTGTCTCGGGAGAAGATCGGCCGGATGTTGGATCGGTTTGAGCTGCCCATGTCCCTGGAGATAGTCATGAACTCCCAGGAGCCCCCTCACAAAAGACCCCCAACACATCACCACCAGAGGAGGACTGGCAACCAAGACCCCCATTAATGCTACTGTGGCCCTTTACCTTTTAACTTATTTTAACTGCCACTTAGCAAACACTTTTACTCAAATTTCAAATTTCTTGTAGATATGGACACAGACTGTGTAAACAGTGTTTTTCAATTGCACTAATTCCAATGTTTCCTACATTTTGTTGATTTGTATATTGATTTTGTACGTTTTGTAATTAAAAATGTGCATCTTTATTCATGAAAAACCCATGGTAATTGTTGCCTATTAAGTGTAGCCTACATAAACACATACAGGTTCTACAATCAAAGGTGTAGTCTTACATAGAGGAGTCTGTTAGTATGCCAGTGTCTATATTTAGATATCAGTGACAGTAGTAAGACCATTTAGGACAATTACAGATCAGGCAAGGCACTCGGTTTCTAGATATATTTTGGAGATTGAGTTTGAGCATTTTGCTGCATTATTACATTGTTACCTGTCCTTACTGAGTGTGCAGCCACTGCCATACACATACCCTCTCTACTACCCCTCTACATACCCCCTCTACTACCCCTCTACATACGGGAACGGGAAAGATATACACTGGATATGGAAAGTCAACACACCCCTTCACTTTTTCCACATTTTGTAGACTCGATCTAGATCATTTCAGTAGAATTGACTGTATGTTGTGCATTGTTGTTTGACTGGCTGCTTTGCTTCCCTTGCTGTATTACACACACAAGGACTCCGATGTTGATGATGATGGTGGTGAAGATGATGATTGCGAAAACGGTTGCTATTTATTGCTCTCCAACAACACATCTTGTGGGACAAGCCAGGACTATGTATGGGACACTCAGTAGCCAAGTCCTCTGCCCCGCTAGTTAAAACGTGGAGAAAAAAAACGTTGCTGTGTTCTCTACCAGTCTACATTACTCGGTGTTTCTAATCGTAGTGAACTTTATCAAATATTGCTGCGCTATCTAAATGTTTATGCTGCTTTTGACTAGTGTGCTAAGTAGCTTTGCTTGCTCTAGTCGCCACAGCAATGTGCCGCCATAGTTGTTGAAAGAAATGCATATCATATACTACTAGATTACAACATCATTCGTATTATCAATATAGCCGTGCTGAGTGTGGCCAGATTGGGCTACTTTTGGTCATACTGGGCGGGTGGATTCGGCAGCTTTTAGACTTGGTTGGGCTGGAAATGATCAATCCCGTCTGGCAACCCTGCACACGATGATCGCTGTCTACGAAACCCCACACTTCACCACGGCGGGGCGTGGCCAATCCCTTTGACGTCATCCAGTGACAGCTAGCTGTCAGAAAGTGAGTTCATTCACAGGGTTGCCAGATGGGACGGGTTACCGCGGAATGGGCTACTTTTGATCACACTGGGCCGGGGAAAAAAGCATTTAGGCGGGTTGGGCTGGATAAATAGCATTTAGGCGATATCAAAATGTCAGTGAAGCCTGAAAGTTACAAAATGTGTGAAATTAAAACACACAACACCCTAGTAGCTACATACAATGTGCAGGGTTTTTATTTTATTTTACAGACATCATTGGCGACAGACATACTAGTTTAGGGGGGCAGGAGATAGTTGAGCACCTTGCCCAATAGCAATCACCGCTTTTCTGACAATACAGGTTTTTGGGCTGGTGGGTTTGTTTTTGCTGGATTTAGCGGCTCTTTTTTTATTTAATTTTTTTACTGTGATCAGGCTGGAAATCGTCAATCTCATCTGGCAACCCTGTCCATTCCCCCGGAGCGTAGGAAGAGAAGCGTCGTCGACAGACAGCCTCTGCCCTTCCGATATCACGTCTGTCTGTCCTGTGTTGCGAAGAAGAAGAAGAAGAAGAAGAACCTCACGACAAATCAACGACACACACACGAAACAAGAAAGTAAACGGAATAAAATAAAGCAGATTTAACCGAGCCCGGCCATGGACGAACAGGCAGGGCCCGGGGTGTTCTTCAACAACAACAACAACAACCCGGTGGTTCTTTCACCCGGGGGGGGGAGAGGAGGAGGACCGCTGGCCGAGGGCGACGCAGGGGAGGCGGGCAGGGCGCAGTACAGCATCCCGGGGATCCTGCACTTCCTGCAACACGAGTGGGCCCGCTTCGAGGTGGAGAGGGCGCAGTGGGAGGTGGAGAGAGCCGAACTACAGGTTTGCATTAAGTCTTTTTATAGTATTAGTATGTTTATAGTGTCCTTTGGGTGTTATAAGCGTAGTTCGACGCTAGTCAGTTCAAACCGCTACTAGCTATGCGTTCACACACATCGTTTGTTGAAGTTAGCTTTTTTTTTTGCCAGCTAAACCTAGTTGAGTTGAGCCCCACAGTGCCCCCTACTGTTTTGCTCGTTCATTCCTAGGGGTTTGCGTTCGTGATATCGCTCCGAGAGCGCCGGAGCGCACGTTGGGGTCCGACGTCATAAAGGGAGCGAGTGATTTGATTGGGCGAGAGGCGTTCCGTGAGTGCTGATCCGATTTTCCAGAGCGAGTTGACGAACTGGTCGCTGTTAGCGCGCTGATGTGCTGCTACTACTAGGCTTAGCACCACCCTTTCTTGCGACTGGAAAGACTGAAAGGAACATAATGGTACTGGTTTCACAGACAAGACTTAAACCTTAAACCCGAGACTATAAAAGCATCTTCAATGGAGATTTTTTTGACATGAAAGTGTGATTTTAGTCAAGGACTAGGCTTGTTATTAAGCCTTGTTTGTGAAACCGGTTTTCCCTAACTATGAGTTGGATGGTAGTGATCTAGATACAGATACAGTAGCTTGTTATAGTTGACATCATTCGAGGTCTCATTATATGGAGAAGATATCAGTAATGACCACAGGACAGTTTCCTGACAGTAATCTGATGGATTGGCTCCTGGTTTGTGTACTGCTCCCATGCTATTGTCCATCTGAAGATGGTGGGAGAGTAGAACAATGTGGAGGGAACACACACATTTCCTTTACAGGGAGAAATGTTCCATTTTCCTGGGATGTTAGGCTAGTCCTTCGCATAGTTAGCCCTGTGCTTGCTGTGACCGTGGTTCAGCTGGCTCTGTCATTTGCAGAATGTCGTCTGTGATAGTCAATGTAGGGCTGTGTTTGTGCCTTCTGTACGTACACAATAGGTTGTTGGTCTGTCTTTCTATGACACTGGCTTTATTTATATAGGGCGACTGGTGGCTGTGGCGCACGAAGTAGAGTCGCCGTCTAATGATCACATGGTTGGCAGATCAGCGGTTCGACCCCCGGCTGGCCACATGTCGAAGTGTCCTTGGGCAAGACACTGAACCCCAAAATTGCAGGGTCTCTCTCTATCTGTAGTCGGTACGCCTTATAGAAGACCCTCTACCATACAGTAGAGTAGATTGACTAAAGCTTAGAATCCAGGCCTAGATATTATCGGGTAGCAGGTTCTTTAGCAGGGTTTCTATCTGTAGTCGGTACGCCGTACAGAAGACCCTCTACCATACAGTAGAGTAGATTGACTAAAGCTTAGAATCCAGGCCTGGATATTATCGGGTAGCAGGTTTTTAGCAGGGTCTCTCTCTATCTGTAGTCGGTACGCCGTACAGAAGACCCTTACGCCTGACTGCTGAGAGTGACATCACCCTGCCTGTTCTGCTGACCCAGAGCTCCTGGTGATTTGCCCTCTGGTCAAAATATTTCAGCGGTTAGTTAAGGGCGAGAGTGTGTTACTGTTATCAAGAGAGGGAGGTGTTTGTTTTCTTTTTGGAGTTTGAGTCTGTCATCCCCTGGAGAAAGAGAAGAGAGGTTTTTGTCGTAAATAGCTTGTTGTAAAAATATCCCTTGTGTGGGAGGGGAGAGTGGGAATGAAATCACAGGATCTAGAGAGACAACAGTGGCCTACTTTATCCACTAAACACTTTATATGCATACAGTAACATACATCTATAGCTTTATATGCATACAGTAACAGACATCTATAGCTTTATATGCATACAGTAACATTACATCTATAGCTTTATTATATGCATACAGTAACATTACATCTATAGCTTTATATGCATACAGTAGAGATCTATAGCTTTATATGCATACAGTAGAGATCTATAGCTTTATATGCATACAGTAGAGATATTTAGCTTTATATGCATACAGTAGAGATCTATAGCTTTACATGCATACAGTTAGCCAGAGATCTATAGCTTTATATGCATACAGTAGAGATCTATAGCTTTATATGCATACAGTAGAGATATATAGCTTTATATGCATACAGTAGAGATCTATAGCTTTATATGCATACAGTAGAGATCTATAGCTTTATATGCGTACAGTAACAGACATCTAGAGAGATAATATTACCCTTTTTCTTGACTGAGTCGAACCAAAAGTATAAGTGGCAGCATAGTTTGGTACAGGTCGGCCTAAAATAAGAAAATAACAGGCAGCAGTTTGACTGCTTGTCTTCTGGTGAGGTAGATGTTCTGGTGAGGTAGATGTTCTGGTGAGGTAGGTATTGTATTGTCAATAGTGAAGATGACAGTTGGCCTATGATGACAGTTAGCCTATGGTGACAGTTAGCCTATGATGACAGTTAGCCTATGATGACAGTTAGCCTATGATGCCAGTTAGCCTATGATGCCAGTTAGCCTACGATGACAGTTAGCCTATGATGCCAGTTAGCCTACGATGACAGTTAGCCTATGATGCCAGTTAGCCTACGATGACAGTTAGCCTATGATGCCAGTTAGCCTACGATGACAGTTAGCCTATGGTGACAGTTAGCCTATGATGACAGTTAGCCTATGATGACAGTTAGCCTACGATGACAGTTAGCCTACGATGACAGTTAGCCTACGATGACAGTTAGCCTACGATGACAGTTAGCCTATGATGACAGTTAGCCTACGATGACAGTTAGCCTATGGTGACAGTTAGCCTATGATGAGAGTTAGCCTACTATGGTGACAGTTAGCCTATGATGCCAGTTAGCCTACGATGACAGTTAGCCTATGGTGACAGTTAGCCTATGATGACAGTAGCCTATGATGACAGTTAGCCTACGATGACAGTTAGCCTACGATGACAGTTAGCCTATGATGACAGTTAGCCTACGATGACAGTTAGCCTATGGTGACAGTTAGCCTATGATGAGAGTTAGCCTATGGTGACAGTTAGCCTATGATGACAGTTAGCCTATGGTGACAGTTAGCCTATGATGAGAGTTAGCTTATAATGACAGTTAGCCTATGATGACAGTTAGCCTATGATGAGAGTTAGCCTATGGTGACCGTTAGCCTATGATGACAGTTAGCCTATGGTGACAGTTAGCCTATGGTGACAGTTAGCCTATGATGACAGTTAGCCTATGGTGACAGTTAGCCTATGATGAGAGTTAGCTTATAATGACAGTTAGCCTATGGTGACAGTTCAGTGTTTCCTCCAGGATATTTCCCATTAGTGGCGGGGCTGTCATCTTTCGCGCGCGTGGTGCGACACCAATCGTGGTGATTTTAGAGGCAATAGATTATTGTTGCCCCGCGCATATTGCTATGAATAGTTCGAAGCTAGGTGCTTGCACGTTAGGTGCGAGAATGCTCGGTTAACCCATTAGCGGGAACATTATATTTGTTTCACAAAATAGGCTGGTTTAATTGACCATGAACACCAGAGACAGACATTACGAATGTTCATTTAAAATACTCTATACTGAGCACTGGTATAAGAACATGAACCAGAGAACAGCAGTAAATGCAATAACCCACAGTCGTCGCTGATGATGTTGCATTTTCGATTAGGATAAGGGATTAAAGGCACCGGCGACGGACTAAAAGAGAAATCCGTTTACCGGCTTTTTACACGCACATGAGTTGTTGTAAGACTCATAAATGTTTCATTTCCACGGCAAAACAAACAATACACAACGAGGGTTTAGTACTACCACCGCATGATACAGCTGCATGTCATAAACTCGTGTAGAACAGCTGAGGAGTCTGAATATGTTTTCAACAAGGCAACAACTCTGCTTCTCACTCCAATTTTAAACTCTGAGAGCGCTGGAGCGCACACTGGGCCCGACGTCATAGAGAAACCGAGTCATTTGATTGGACGAGAGGCATTCCACGAGTGCTGATCGGATTTCCTGAGTGAATTTACGAACGCAGCCAGTTTTGAAAGCGCGTCGCCTCGCGCCGCGTGCCTGTTGTGAGATTCAGTCTCGATTGCAGTGCGAACACAAACGACGAGGTTAATTGCACCATTGTAACATATTGTAAATAACTACCCCTAAATCGTAACGAAATGTTGGTCTGGAAGCGGCCTAAATCTAGCTTCAATCTGCTTTTTTTCTGTTCTCCGGTCATAATAACTCGCTGCCTTTCTGCGCAGCCTGAATCAAAGTGGACTGTCTGAATGGTGGCGGAGGAAATTCTTTGGTGGCGGCCCGCCACGAATAAATGCATATAGAGGAAACACTGCAGTTAGCCTATGATGACAGTTAGCCTATGGTGACAGTTAGCCTATGATGAGAGTTAGCTTATAATGACAGTTAGCCTATAATGACAGTTAGCCTACGATGACAGTTAGCCTATGGTGACAGTTAGCCTATGATGAGAGTTAGCCTATGGCGACAGTTAGCCTATGATGACAGTTAGCCTATGGTGACAGTTAGCCTATGATGAGAGTTAGCTTATAATGACAGATAGCCTATGGTGACAGTTAGCCTATGATGAGAGTTAGCTTATGATGACAGTTAGCCCAGTTAGCATCTGCTTTGCTTTCTGTCTCCCCCTGTGTGTGACATACATTTGCATATTATTTGCCTCAATCGAAAGTAGATGTCATGTTAGTTGCGGTCATCATATATCCTAGTCCTCAAATCACAAGCTCTGGTAATGTTTATTATGCAAATTGTATTTGGATTTATTTACAATGCATGGTTTCACTAGCCTAACTGTAGCCTAGTATATGTTACTGTTAAGCTGTGCCTCTCAGATGCAAGTGTCTGGCCTGAGCCTTTGTCACAGCAAGGACACTTGCTATTTCTGTTCTCTCTCTCTCTTGAGAGAGAGAGAGAGAGAGAGAGAGAGAGAGAGAGAGAGAGAGAGAGAGAGAGAGAGAGAGAGAGAGAGAGAGAGAGAGAGAGAGAGAGAGAGAGAGAGAGAGAGAGAGAGAGAGAGAGAGAGAGAGAGAGAGAGAGAGAGAGAGAGAGAGAGAGAGAGAGAGAGAGAGAGAGAGAGAGAGAGAGAGAGAGAGAGAGAGAGAGAGAGAGAGAGAGAGAGAGACTGAGGCCATGGGTATGTTGCGTAGTAGGTGTATTGTACAGTAGTACAGAAGCCCTATAACAGAGTTCTGTTGGAGGTAGTTGCCAGACAGGCCCTATAGCTTCCTGCTGTTGTGAAGCACTATCAGCATTGCAGCACAGAGCTCTTGTGGTAAAGCATGAGTGAGTGAAACTGAATCACCTGATTGGGTGGTTTGTTTGTGGCGCCAAAACCATGAGCGCTTCTTGTTGTCCTCCTTTATTCTTTCTCTTTCTTTCCTGTCTTTCTTCTGCTCCTGTCATCTAACCACCAGGTACGCATGCAGCCTGTGTTTTCACTGTGTTTGCACTCACACAAAGTGTTGTAAAGTGTTGCAAAGTGTTGCCTACTCACTCATGTTAATTCAGTAGTTATTTTTTCTGAGTGTGTCAGATTATTTTTATTTTTTATTGGACAGATGCAGTGAAGACAGACAGGAAAGTAAGGAGAAGAAGGGAGAGAGAGAGGGCATGTCAGCAGGGCATGGGCCGGATTCAAACCCATGCCAACATGGACTGTAGACCGCGGTGCTAGACCACTGGACCACCCCAGGCCATGGTGCTAGACCACTGGACCCCCCCAGGCCATGGTACTAGACCACTGGACCACCCCAGGCCATGGTGCTAGACCACTGGGCCCCCCCAGGCCATGGTGCTAGACCACTGGACCACCCCAGGCCATGGTACTGGTGCTAGACCACTGGACCACCCAAGGCCATGGTGCTAGACCACTGGACCACCCCAGGCCATGGTGCTAGACCACTGGACCACCCCAGGCCATGGTGCTAGACCACTGGACCACCCCAGGCCATGGTGCTAGACCACTGGAGTACTGGACCACCCCAGGCCACGGTGCTAGACCACTGGACCACCCCAGGACATGGTGCTAGACCACTGGACCGCCCCAGGCCATGGTGCTAGACCACTGGACCACCCCAGGCCATGGTGCTAGACCACTGGACCACCCCAGGCCATGGTGCTAGACCACTGGACCACCCCAGGTCATGGTGCTAGACCACTGGACCACCCCAGGCCACATTCACTGTTATTGTTGTTGACGTGCAAGACTAGTAGTAGCCTATCGTGCTGCCTTTATGACTTAGAATAGGTCGATGTCTAGGGTTTAGTTAGCCTATTAGGCTAATTAATATGCACTGCTAACAGTGTGTGGGAAGAATGTTTCGCTGATTAGAAACTCAGATCTCATGCTGTTCCCGTGTTGTGTCTGGTGTGACTCCTGTGTGGTGAACCATGAAATAAAATAGGTCAACATTTTATGTCATGTTTGCTATCGTTAGCCTCATAGCATAATTGTCATATTTGGGCCAAATGTAGATATCTGCCTAACTCTTACTCTCCCTAACACTGCTGATTCACTGTGCATTATTGCCTATGCCATCAGCCTATCAGAATGCTTGTTGTTACATTCCAAAATCACTATGATCTGCCCAAGTCATCTCTATGAAATTGGGCATTTTTGACACTACATACAAAGATGGCTTGGCTAACCACAAGTGAAGCATGACTTGTCAGACCAGTTAATTATGCTACGAGGCTAACGATATGCTTCCTCTGTAGCAGGTAGGACCCTACTATATGAAGTAACAGGAAGAAGCTCATTTAAATGAAAGGAAACTGACACAGTGTTTCCTCCAGGAATTTGTACAATGGTGGCGGGTAGCGTTGACCGCGCGCTCGCGATTTTTTCCGCGTGCACGCGCATGAAACGCGCACGCGCGCTCAAAACAACGACGTAATTTCAGCCAAAACTCGAGGATGGCCAAAAAAAATAAAATGTTTTCCCGTACTTCTCCCGTGTGTCTCTTATTGTCTGTGTCTGCATGTTTTTCCAGCATGTAATTCCGTTGTCAATAAAAAATTCGTCTCCCCTTCTTTTCATTATCATTATGGAGGCTTTATGGTTGTTGTAACTATTATGGGAAGCGGTTGACACAGTAGCCGCTTTTCGTGTACGCTGCAGTGGATCCCTTCACAACGCAGAAGAAAGAGGAGAGAGAAAACATTGTCAATGTGCAGGGAAGAATCATGTATCAGCAGGGTTCAACAGTAACCAAACAGTGCCTGGGGCAAGTAAAAAAATTCGCCGGGTTTGTTTGCGCGAGCCCGAAGACGCTGCTGGATCCTGGATCTGTTTACCTGTGTGCAGGAAGAAAAACAGACGGACAGTGCTGTCCCAAACGACTATTTTTCTAACGATTAATCTAGCGATTATTTTATAGATTATTCGATTAGTCTAACGACTAATTTATCGATAAGTCTAACGATAATTTTTGTACTGTAAAAAAAAAAAAAAAAAAAAGACGTATTTGTCTCCACCTCACTGCTATGTTTAGCCAACTTGAATGCCAACATGGCCATTTAGAAGTCTGTCCATCACCACAACACATAGCTAGCTAACGTTACTCTCGCTGCTATGTTATGATTAGCTAAATTGATGCTAACGTAGCATGCGAGCTACGAGCTAGATAACGTACAGTAGGTGCTCGCACCACAATGACAATAGGCTACCGTAGCTAGCCAGCTACATAGCTAACGTTACTAACACCAGAAGACAAGACATACGAACTGTGGTGAGCTACATTGCTTGTGTAACATTAGCTAGTAGCTATCCATTTTTCACTCATACACTTAATTGTCTCGCCTGGTAAAATAAAGGTTTAAAAAAAAAAAAAAAATCACCATTTTGTTTATTTACGACTAACCGACGCATATTACGCTAACCGACGTATTGACGTAGTCGATGACGTCGACGACGTCGAATAATCGTAACAGCCCTACAGACGGAGCAGGCGCCAGACCAGACTAGATGATTGTGGAGTGAAGAGATTATTAAAGCGTACGCGATGCGACGGGTGATCGACAAGCACGTACACTTTCATAATATCTTCACTCCACGATCATCTAGTCTGGTCTGGCGCCTGCTCCGTGTTCTTCCTGCACACCGATGCACAGATCCAGGATCCAGCACCGTCGTCGCGCATATTGTAACATTTGAAGTAGTTTGTAGACTACACGCAGCCTAGATGTATTCGACCAATCACAAAACAGTTTTGCAAGCGCGTCGCTTCGCGCTTGTGGGTGTGTCTAGCGCTGTGAAGGTCTGAAAAGCGGCCTATTTTTTTTTTTTTTTTTTGAGAAATCTGAATGGTGGCGGAGGAAATTCCATCGTGGCGGCCCGCCACGATGAAATGCATGTAGAGGAAACACTGTGACATTTATGAACAATGAAAAGTTTGAACGGGCTAAGAGCCTTAATGAAGGGTGGTGTTTCTCACTGTCCTCTCTGTTCCACTTTCTAGTTCCTCCCATCAGTCTCTCTTTAACACTAGAACAGCCGTGAGGTGTTAAACAGCACCAGTGAGTACAAAAAAAAATCTACCTTTGCACTCGATCAAATTTCAGGACCCTCCTTTCATGACTTTTCCTAGATATGTGCGTTCTACCACCCAGCATCTTTACATTTTCAAAATCGAGTTAGTATAAAGCGATTTTGCAGTATTTCTGTGTGTGTCTGTGTATTTGCCTTGGGCAGCCTTTCTCCAAGGCTGCAATTCTCTTTTATATCAGCAGAGGTAGCAAGGGGGCACACACTGTGCTCAACCTTCAGGCTTCAGTGCTGAATTAGATACAGTGGATGAGACTGATATTTGTAACATAATGTGTTTATATATAGGCTATATATAGCAATAGTGATACATAAGATATGTATATGTACAGACAGTTATGAAAATGATAAACTGTACAGTATGACTTTTACAATCCCTTCAGATTTGTTGGAGCTGAGGTTTTTTTTTCACCCAAGTTCCATGCAATAGTGATAAGATATTATGATATGTGTAGCCTATGTACAGTTATGAATGATACACTGCACAGTATGTACCTATCAAGCTGTGTGGTATTACATAGGTACCACAGCAAAGTAGTTCATCAACAAATATTATATAACAAACGGATATTTATAATATTGTATATAATGTCTTTTTTGATGATTATGCCTGTACAGCGCTGTCAATTTTCAAATAATGCTATAGGCTATATATATATATATATATATATCTACCCTCCCTCCACCCCCACCCAGAGAGCTTTGGACTGTCTGGATATGAACACTTGATCTCTGCACTTTATATTTATATTAATTATGACTCTTGCACTTTGATGTTGGTTTGCACTGTCTTGTCCTGTCTTGCACCTATCCTGCTGTAAACCGTGCTCCATTGTTCCAAACCAAATTCCTAACATGTTTACATGTCATGGCAATAAAAGTCTTCTGATTCTGATTCTGATTCTGATATGAATGTTCAGTTGTGATATGAAGTAGCCAACAATTCTCATGTCGACCATGATAATAATAGGCTACAACAGGGTTGTACATAGATATACGCAGATTCATATTTGGATAGTTGATTTTGGCACCATTGTATAGTAGCCAATTGCAGAGAGTATACATTATTTTGTTTGTTTACTGCACATTATAAATGAAATGAAAATAGCTGTTGTGAAAAGTGAAAATGAAGTGTGTTCATGTTGCAGTGAAATCTATTTACATAGATATATCAGATGTGATATTTCTACTACAAACGAACACAGAGAGACAGATAATTCAAGTAACATTTTTATTTACTTGCAATGTTCACGTCAATTCTTCCAAGTAAAAAGTATGGTAATTAATATGAACACCAATATATATTTAAAAAAAGTAGAAAGTGAATAGGAGGTCGCCGGAGCGCTCAGCGTGGGCGCTGTCAGGTAGACAGGGCAGGAGAGGCATCAGGCCTGGCCATGGGACAGTCAGCATCCCCAGCACACCGTTGCTTTTTTTCACCCAAGTTCCATGCAATAGTGATAAGATATTATGATATGTGTAGCCTATGTACAGTTATGAATGATACACTGCACAGTATGTACCTATCAAGCTGTGTGGTATTACATAGGTACCACAGCAAAGTAGTTCATCAACAAATATTATATAACAAACGGATATTTATAATATTGTATATAATGTCTTTTTTGATGATTATGCCTGTACAGCGCTGTCAATTTTCAAATAATGCTATAGGCTATATATATATATATATCTACCCTCCCTCCACCCCCACCCAGAGAGCTTTGGACTGTCTGGATATGAACACTTGATCTCTGCACTTTATATTTATATTAATTATGACTCTTGCACTTTGATGTTGGTTTGCACTGTCTTGTCCTGTGGGACCGATGTATGATATGGCAGAGGTGTGGTGTGTATCAGTCTGTCTCGTTCCAGCGAGTCAACTCGTGTTGACTCAATAAGACATGCGCTTGATGGGGGGAGTGTTGATGGCTGTCGATCGTTTCCGATCAATGAACAAAGACATCGGGTTTCCCCCGCTCCACAACGTTTCAACGGTGTGTTTCTGTAACCATTTTCTCCTCCTTGTTGCATAAAACAAATTTAGACCACTATATAAATATAGACCACTATTTATAAATAATAATCCACAGATCTCTTTTGACATCACAACAATGTCAACACAATCACAACAGAATCTTATTTTATCCAACCAGGTTTTATATTTTGATTATGACATCATGTCTTTCAACATTGTCACACTTTTCATTACACACATTAGCGGCATCAAAAATGATGTGCTGGGCGTGCGAGGGAGCGTGCTTATTCTGGCAGATTGTGAAATATTAAAACCAATAACATTCTGAATGATTTATCATTCTGTACTCTTTCTCTCCTTTCTTTCATGTATTTTCTTTTCTTTTTCTCAATTAGTAGTCTCCTAATCTCGCTACAGTTTGAGCGAGACTGTAACTGTCATTGTTTGAATGAATGAATGAATGGTCTTTATTTGTCATTGATATAGTACAGGTACCAAACAACGAAATTTGGGAGGGGGGGCTCCCCTGGTGCTAGGAAACTAGGTGCTAGGAACTGGTGCTATAACTGTGTTCATGTTATAATGTTTAGTGAACGAACAATTGTTAGGTGTTTGCCACAAATCGGAATTATCTTGCCGTGAAATGTGTACATCAAATAACATGATGTCGGCGATCTACTAGAACTGCGGGACGACTGCAATGTAGGCTACCATATATATCTGCCATATCATACCGTTTTATATTGAAAAATATGATGGTAAATAAATACATGTGGGACCGATGTATGATATGGCAGAGGTGTGGTGTGTATCAGTCTGTCTCGTTCCAGCGAGTCAACTCGTGTTGACTCAATAAGACATGCGCTTGATGGGGGGAGTGTTGATGGCTGTCGATCGTTTCCGATCAATGAACAAAGACATCGGGTTTCCCCCGCTCCACAACGTTTCAACGGTGTGTTTCTGTAACCATTTTCTCCTCCTTGTTGCATAAAACAAATTTAGACCACTATATAAATATAGACCACTATTTATAAATAATAATCCACAGATCTCTTTTGACATCACAACAATGTCAACACAATCACAACAGAATCTTATTTTATCCAACCAGGTTTTATATTTTGATTATGACATCATGTCTTTCAACATTGTCACACTTTTCATTACACACATTAGCGGCATCAAAAATGATGTGCTGGGCGTGCGAGGGAGCGTGCTTATTCTGGCAGATTGTGAAATATTAAAACCAATAACATTCTGAATGATTTATCATTCTGTACTCTTTCTCTCCTTTCTTTCATGTATTTTCTTTTCTTTTTCTCAATTAGTAGTCTCCTAATCTCGCTACAGTTTGAGCGAGACTGTAACTGTCATTGTTTGAATGAATGAATGAATGGTCTTTATTTGTCATTGATATAGTACAGGTACCAAACAACGAAATTTGGGAGGGGGGGCTCCCCTGGTGCTAGGAAACTAGGTGCTAGGAACTGGTGCTATAACTGTGTTCATGTTATAATGTTTAGTGAACGAACAATTGTTAGGTGTTTGCCACAAATCGGAATTATCTTGCCGTGAAATGTGTACATCAAATAACATGATGTCGGCGATCTACTAGAACTGCGGGACGACTGCAATGTAGGCTACCATATATATCTGCCATATCATACCGTTTTATATTGAAAAATATGATGGTAAATAAATACATGTGGGACCGATGTATGATATGGCAGAGGTGTGGTGTGTATCAGTCTGTCTCGTTCCAGCGAGTCAACTCGTGTTGACTCAATAAGACATGCGCTTGATGGGGGGAGTGTTGATGGCTGTCGATCGTTTCCGATCAATGAACAAAGACATCGGGTTTCCCCCGCTCCACCACGTTTCAACGGTGTGTTTCTGTAACCATTTTCTCCTCCTTGTTGCATAAAACAAATTTAGACCACTATATAAATATAGACCACTATTTATAAATAATAATCCACAGATCTCTTTTGACATCACAACAATGTCAACACAATCACAACAGAATCTTATTTTATCCAACCAGGTTTTATATTTTGATTATGACATCATGTCTTTCAACATTGTCACACTTTTCATTACACACATTAGCGGCATCAAAAATGATGTGCTGGGCGTGCGAGGGAGCGTGCTTATTCTGGCAGATTGTGAAATATTAAAACCAATAACATTCTGAATGATTTATCATTCTGTACTCTTTCTCTCCTTTCTTTCATGTATTTTCTTTTCTTTTTCTCAATTAGTAGTCTCCTAATCTCGCTACAGTTTGAGCGAGACTGTAACTGTCATTGTTTGAATGAATGAATGAATGGTCTTTATTTGTCATTGATATAGTACAGGTACCAAACAACGAAATTTGGGAGGGGGGGCTCCCCTGGTGCTAGGAAACTAGGTGCTAGGAACTGGTGCTATAACTGTGTTCATGTTATAATGTTTAGTGAACGAACAATTGTTAGGTGTTTGCCACAAATCGGAATTATCTTGCCGTGAAATGTGTACATCAAATAACATGATGTCGGCGATCTACTAGAACTGCGGGACGACTGCAATGTAGGCTACCATATATATCTGCCATATCATACCGTTTTATATTGAAAAATATGATGGTAAATAAATACATGTGGGACCGATGTATGATATGGCAGAGGTGTGGTGTGTATCAGTCTGTCTCGTTCCAGCGAGTCAACTCGTGTTGACTCAATAAGACATGCGCTTGATGGGGGGAGTGTTGATGGCTGTCGATCGTTTCCGATCAATGAACAAAGACATCGGGTTCCCCCGCAGTCACAGTGCTACATGAAAATATCTAGCCACACACCACATAGCATACCTCCGCCCTATATGTATTTATCATCATATTTCTCAATATAAAACGGAGGTACGATATATGGCAGATATATGTATGGTATATTATGGCAGTTTCTGGCGCCTGTCCCGTTCTGTTGTTCAAAGAATATAATATAAAACGCATCACTGCACTGCTGTCTGTCCTGTGTTGTTTTGTTTGCATTGCATTTTAGCACAGTGCGCCGATTAGATAGAAGATGTTCTACAGAGGGTGATGTAACCCCTCCCTCCCCTCCCTTCCCACACCCCTCCCCTGCTGTTGTGTCTCGATACCTGGTCAACACAGCTTGTACGAATATTATATAACGAACGGATATTTATAATAGACCTACAGTATATAATGTATTATTGTTTTTTCTGAGCAGTCCCACTCAGAATTTTTCATTTTATTCGACAGATCTAGTGAAGTCGCGTTGTGCATTGCACTATTACACTATTTATAGCGCTGTAAATTTTCAAATAATGCAATAGGATATATATATGAATTTACAGAAACATATCATCATGAATGGAAACACGCAAGAGCGTGTATTTGACAAATAAAGTGTGCGTGTGTTGTGGTCCATCCAGGCAGGAGAGAGAGTTGGGGGCAGCCAAGCGGGTTTCAAAGACGGCTCTCCCGCTTACTAAGCTTACAGCAGTCGCAGGCTTGTGCATCTATGTGAAGCTCATAATTATAATAACACAATATTGCAATATTTATTACTATTATTTGTTTTATTATAATAATCAACCATCATTCATTAGTAGCCTAATGAAAACTCCTGCAGTCCGGATCAATCTCCTCTCCACTTTACCGTGCATGCACGCGCTCCTGTGAGATCATTCAAGTTTAAAGTATTTGTCATTATACCAAATACAATTATATAATGTAATCAAAATAAAAAGAATGAACATATTCAGCCATTCCATATAATAACATATATTATAGCAGTTGCAGGGGCAGACAGGCTGACGTTACCGGCGAATTTCACGACAAATAAACAGACTTTATCACTGTGAAGCTCATAATTATGATAACACAATATTGCAATATTTATTACTATTCTTTTTTAATAATGATAATCAATCATCATTCATTAGTAGCCTAATGAAAACTCCTGCAGTCCGGATCAATCTCCTCTCCACTTTACCGTGCATGCACGCGCTCCTGTGAGATCATTCAAGTTTCAAGTATTTGTCATTATACCAAATACAATTATATAATGTAATCAAAATAAAAAGAATGAACATATTCAGCCATTCCATATAATAACATATAATATAGCAGTTGCAGGGGCAGACAGGCTGACGTTACCGGCGAATTTCACAACAAATAAACAGACTTTATCACTGTGAAGCTCATAATTATGATAACACAATATTGCAATATTTATTACTTTTCTTTTTTAATAATGATAATCAACTTTCATTCATTAGTAAAGCTCCCGCAGTCACAATCAATCTCCTCTCCATATATATAATTTCCCCACTTCTCTGCTTCTCTGCGCATAGGAACTTTATATGCATTTTTAGAGGTAGCCTAGTGATCTTGTCATTTTCTCTTCTTGTGTGACATCGCCATCCAGCGATCTTTGTGCGTCAGTTCACACTCTCCCATTGTGAAGAGTGGTCGTGTGATTCGACACCTCGTCGCGCTAAAAGTAGGTAAAAAAACGTCGCTGTCCTAGTGTTAATGACCAGGGTCACCTCACACCTTTAATGACCAGGGTCACCTCACACCTTTAATGACCAGGGTCACCTCACACCTATTTAGTCATCCTGTCACTAGTGTGTTCTTCCTTTTATACCAAAATCTTGTGGAGAGGACAGCGATCCAAACCAGGAGAGTGCAGAGCCAGAGATGCCCAGTTCTGAGAGGGTGGAGAGAAGGATCAGGTGGTTTACTCTGTCGAAGGCAGCAGACAGGTCCAGGAGTATGAGAACAGAACAGAGGAGAGGGAGGAAGCTTGAGCAGAGTGGAGGGCCTCCGTGACAGCAAGGAGAGCAGTCTCAGTAGAGTGCCCAGCCTTAAAACCGGATTAGGGGGGTCAAAGAGGTTGTTCTGAAGGAGATAGTGAGACAGGTGGTTAGATACAGAGCATTCAATGGTTTTAGATAAGAAGGAGAGAAGGGATACCGGTTTGTAATTGTGGACAGAAGACGGGTCAAGGGTTGGTTTCTTGAAAGGAGGTTTGACTCTGGCTGTCTTGAAGGCAGCCAGGACAGATCCTGTGGATAGGGAGGAGTTGATTTACGGTGGTAAAGAAAGGAAGGAGGTCATTGGAAATTGGAGAAGAGGGGAGGGGATGGGATCGAGAGGGCAGGTGGTTGGCCCGCTTAGATGTGATCAGTTTTAGAATATAAAGAGAAGGGGAAAAAGATGATAAGGCGAGGAGAGACTGAGTGTAGTACAGAGGGTCTGTTAGCGGGGTGGGGTGTTAGCAGTGTTGGTGCGAAGTGGAGAGAAAGAGCTGCTAATGTCATCAACTTTTTCAAGTAGGTGACAAAGTCATGCGCAGACAGAGAAGAGGGAGGAGGAGGTGGGTTGAGGAGTGTGGAAAACGTGGAGAACAATTTCCTAGGGTTAGAGGCAGAGGGTTGTGTTTTGGAACGGTAGTCGGACGCTTTAGCAGCTGAGGCAGAGTAGGTGTGTTTGCGGAGGAGAGAGAGATAAGACTTTAGGTCAGCAGGGAGGCTGGTTTCTCTTCATCTTCTCAGCTGCCCTGAGCTCTATTCTACAAGCTTGTAACGTTTCAGAGAGACAGGGAGTGCGTGGAGAGGATTGTGCTGGCTTCAGGGTCAGTGGACAGAGGGAGTCGAAGGATGAGGGGGCGGCTGTGGCGCAGGAGGTAGAGCCGCTGTCTAATGATCGCAAAGTTGGCAGATTGGCGGTTCGAGCCCCGGCTGGCCACATGTCGAAGTGTCCTTGGGCAAGACACTGAACCCCAAATTGCTCCCAATGAGAGGGCCGGCGCCTTGCGTGAATGAGAGGCCGTTGTAAAGCGCTTTGGAATAAGGCGCTATATAAGTCAGTCCATTTACCATTTGAGGGGAAGGGAGAAGGATACAACGTGAATGTCAGAAACTAGAAGAGGGGTAACAGTAAGGTCAGAGGTATGAAGAGGGGTAACAGTAAAGTCAGATGTATGAAGAGGGGTAACAGTGAGGTTGGAGGTATGGGAGGATCTGGTGAAGACAAGGTCGAGCTGATCGCCTGCCTCACGAGTCGGAGGAGAGCGGGTCAGGGTGAGGTCGAAGGAGAGGAGAAGGTCAAGTACTCCAGATGGGAGAAGCCTCTCTGACTGGATGTGGAAGTCACCCAGTCGTGCGTATGTGTCGTCATCAAAACCAAAACAAGCAGACGAGCTCATATAACTCCTATTTTAGAGACTCTACACTGGCTTCCTGTTAAGTTCAGAATAGATTCCAAGATCCTTCTGCTTGTTTATAAAGCTCTCACTGGCACAGCACCAGAATATCTGAAAGACCTTTTGCTGAGCATATCAGCCCAATAGAGCTCTCAGGTCTTCTGACGCTGGTTTTCTCTATGTACCACATGTACAAAAGAAGAGATTTGGTGAGGCTGCATTCTCATTTTATGCACCCAGATTGTGTCTCACTGCCAGTTTACATTAGGGATGCAACCTCAGCACATATGTTCAAGTCAAGACTAAAAACCCATCTTTTTAATATTGCCTTTAAATGACTAAATAATTACATGGTGATTATATAATTATTAAAGCACTTTGAGCTGCAACATTTGCAGGAAAAGCGCTATACAAGTAAAAGTTGTTATTATTATTATTATTATTATTATTATCAGGGAAGGAGCTGAGAAGGACATCCGTCTCTTATAGTGAGGGCGAAGAATACATGGGTAGAAGACAAGCAGGACTAAGTTGGACACTCCTGTATCTGAGTAGCACATGAACACAGTTAGTGTTATTGTCACTTGTTTGGATAAAGGTTTGCTTGTTTGCCTGTCAGTGGAGCATCAGTCTGAATGTGATTATGGGCCGAGCCACATGTTGGTGTGGCACAGCTGTAAACAGACGTCAGATGACCAGGATATTCTGTTTTCCCTCAACATTTACATTTACAAGTTTGCCATTTAGCAGACGCCTTATTCCAAGGCGACTTACACTCAATACATTTGACTAAGCAAGTGAATCATCAATCCACCAGTCGTTGCAGGAGAAATAATCCAGCTCAGGCCCGGGGCCATTGGCAGTCTCTGTGATAGAAGGAACCTTAGCATATAGCCTATTTAACAGGTGCTAAGCGAATTGCAGGTGTGAACGCAGCCTCAGAACACCAGGCCCAGGCCATCAGGCTGTCCAGAAGGTTCCTTCTGAGATGTGAGACTCTAGGTTGTGGTGGGGCTAGCGCATGGTGGGGCTAGCGCATGGTGGCTACAAATCACATTAGCAGCATACAAGTTAAGTGTGTTTATGTTTAATTAGCAGAGTAGGTAGCATAGCAGGCTGGTGGTGACGTGAGCTCTGATCAGCACGGCCCTCCTTAGGCCTGATGGACGAGGCTGCGTACAGCTTTACTTGTGTGCTGCTGAATGGTAAATGGACTGCACTTCTATAGTGCCTTATTTGCTGCTCCAATGCTGCTCTCTGTCTGTCTGTCTGTCTGTCTGTCTGACTGGCTCTGTTTGGGCAATCCCTCTAACTGGGGATCTCTCTGCCAGAACTGTCCGTCTGTCCATCTGTCCATCTGACAGTCAGTCAGTCAGTCAGTCAGCCATCATGTGACACCAAGAGAAGGTCCCTGGTGACCTGGGTAATAAAGTAGACTGGGGGGGTGAGAGGGTAATAAGTAGACTGGGGGGGTGAGAGGGTAATAAAGTAGACTGGGGGGGGTGAGAGGGTGTTCATGTCCAATGAGTTATCTGAACTACAGTCATCTTAAACTTCTACTTCATATCCCAGAATCCCCTGCACGTTCTGGTATCACCATCCCTCAGTGGATGTAGTGTACAACATACACGTCCAAGCTGCATTTCTGTTCCTCTTTGTGTGTGTGTGTGTTAGGGCTGTTACGATTCGTCGACGTAATCGACTACGTCAATACGTCGACTTGCGTAATGTGCGTCGGTGCGTCGTAAATTTCTCTATTATTATTTTTTTATTTTTTTATAAGCAAAAAAATAAGCAAAAAAATAAAAAGCAAAAATGAAATGGCCTTATCACAGCAGTACGTCTGCAATGAACGAGCACCTCAAGCGAAAGCATCCTGGAGCTCTTTGTGAAGACAGCCGCAAGATAGCACCACCGTAAGTCACCGTTGTATTTCTGTTCACTTTTCCGGCCGTGTATGAGTGAAAAATGGATAGCTACTAGCTAATGTTACACAAGCAATGTAGCTCACCACAGTTTGTATGTCTTGTCTTCTGGTGTTAGTAACGTTAGCTATGTAGCTGGCTAGCTACGGTAGCCTATTGTCATTGTGGTGCTCGCACCTACTGTACGTTATCTAGCTCGTAGCTCGCATGCTACGTTAGCATCAATTTAGCTAATCATAACATAGCAGCGAGAGTAACGTTAGCTAGCTATGTAGCTACTAGCTAGCTATGTGTTGTGGTGATGGACAGACTTCTAAATGGCCATGTTGGCATTCAAGTTGGCTAAACATAGCAGTGAGGTGGAAATTAAGGGGCCTACACATGATAATATTATTATTATTATTTTATTTTTTTATCGAACAGTAAAAAAAGTATCGTTAAATTAGTCGTTAGACTAATCGGCGAACAGAAAAAATAATCGCTAGATTAATCGTTAGAAAAATAGTCGTTTGGGACAGCCCTAGTGTGTGTGTGTGTGTGGCTGCTCCTCATCTCAAAGTGGCAGAGAGAGAGAGATAATAAAGACTAGGGATGCACGATATTATCGGCACCGATATTTATCGGCCCGATAATGGGACATTAATGTTTATCGGTATTTATCGGTTTTATAAAATTTAGCCGATATTTAACCGATATTATGAAGCCGGAAATATTTCTGTTTCCGGTTTCCGCGCTCTGCTTCCGGTTTCCGCACTCAGGCACGCAGTTTGTTTTGACAAGACGCGAGCGAAACATGCCTTCCCCGGTGTGGACATTCTTCACAGTTTCTGAGGCAGATATTGCGTTTGCAAAAGTTCGGAGAGGAGGGCAAAGGTCTACGAGTTACAACACAACGACACATCTTGTAGCGGGTAGATAGTAATATCCCTCCCCTGGCCCCTCTGTTTTCCCTTGATAGCTGACAAGCTAACGGGTGAAGTAGCGAGGCCTGCTAGCAGCTAGCCTACAACCCCTAGCCAGCAATGGCTAACGTTGAGGCTAGCGGACCTAGCACAGCTAGCGGATCCTAGCACAGCCGAGACGTAAATGGCTAGCTGGGACACCCACTCTAAGTGCGCAGCGTGTCTGGGATTAATCCACGCCCAGGCCGCTGTTATCTCTACCGATGAGTGTATCCACTGTGCAGTGTTCCCCAAGAAACTTCTCCGCTGACGGCTAAGTCGCATGGCTAGCCTGTCGGGAGAAGATCCGCTGCCATCACAGTCTAACGCGGACATGTCTCCAGGTTTACCGACACCATGCTGGGCGGACTTAGTGCCACATAGCCCTGACATCGGTTTCCCGGTATTGGATGACAAGGGAATTGACAGCTTTACCGCTGCTCGCTATTGTAATGTTCTTGACAGACACGGACACGACTTTACTGTAGACATGTAGTTTATTTCTGGTTGCTGGCCGCGACCTACGGCAACTCCGTTGGGACACGACGGATACAGAAAGCGAATCACATCAGTGTGTTAGTGTGGTGTAGTGAGACAACACACAGTATGTTACAGCTATGACCCTAGGAGAGACTCGGACAATGATGAGGTCGCACAACGCATCTAATTACTCTTAGGTGAGCCTTTTTTGTTTTCATAAAAGGAGGCCAGATCTTGGCTAAAAAACGCATTGTGCACAGTGTCTATAACAGATTTAGTTTGTTAGAGGAAATAATAAATGAGCATTTGAAGAGTCAGAAGTGTTCTCTTTGTTGTGTTAACAATAGTGATGTAAATTAGATTTGGTGAGATCACTATGGAATATTAAATCATCAATCTTTGCTCACTACATAGCCTTTCTTACCTTCAGGTGTGCATGAACTACAGGTTATCAACTGTGAAATTATATCTGAATGGTCTTTATTGTCATTGATATAGTAGGTACCAAACAACGAAATTTGGGAGGGGGAGCTCCCCTGGGGCTAGGAAAGATAAAATAATAATAATAATATCGGTATCGGTATCGGTTATCGGCCACGAGAAGCGGGTAAATATCGGTATCGGTTGGAAAAAATGCATATCGTGCATCCCTAATAAAGACATGTGCTTCAGTAACAGTCTGGCGTCTAGCCACACCTCCAGTGGTTCTCACCCTTCCTTCTGAGGGCCGGAGAATTCTAGATTATCCGGTCGGTCAGGCTTGGATTGAACCTGGATGGAGCGATAGGATAGGCTCTTCAATTTCATTGGATTTTTAAAAAATTATTATTATTTATTTTTTCTGAGTGGGGCAGTCCCACTCATATTTTTCATTTTATTGACAGATAGAGTAGAGGTTTAGACAGGAAGGATGGGTGAGAGAGAGAGGAGGCATGACATGCAGGACATGTCCCCGGACGGAATTGAACCGGGGACCCTGTGGTTACATGGTCAACGCTTAACCCACTACGCCACCTAAGCGCCCCTTCATTGGATTTTAAACGGTAAACAGACTGACTTATATAGCGCCTTATTTCAAAGCACTTTACTTCTGACACTCTCCTCCTCTCACCTTCTGTCACTCTCCTTCTCTCCTTCTGACACTCTCCTCCTCTCCTTCTGACACTCTCCTCTCTCCTTCTGACACTCTCCTCCTCTCTCCTTCTGACACTCTCCTTCTCTCCTCCTGACACTCTCCTCCTGTCTCCTTCTGACACTCTCCTCCTCTCACCTTCTGACACTCTCCTTCTCTCCTCCTGACACTCTCCTCCTCTCCCCTTCTGACACTCTCCTCCTCTCCCCTTCTGACACTCTCCTCCTCTCCCCTTCTGACACTCTCCTCCTCTCCTTCTGACACTCTCCTCCTCTCCCCTTCTGACACTCTCCTCCTCTCCTTCTGACACTCTCCTCCTCTCCCCTTCTGACACTCTCCTTCTCTCCTTCTGACACTCTCCTCCTCTCCCCTTCTGACACTCTCCTTCTCTCCTCCTGACACTCCTCCTCTCCTTCTGACACTCTCCTCCTCTCACCTTCTGACACTCTCCTCCTCTCCCCTTCTGACACTCTCCTCCTCTCACCTTCTGACACTCTCCTCCTCTCCCCTTCTGACACTCTCCTCCTCTCTCCTTCTGACACTCTCCTTCTCTCCCCTTCTGACACTCTCCTTCTCTCTCCTTCTGACACTCTCCTTCTCTCCTTCTGACACTCTCCTCCTCTCTCCTTCTGACACTCTCCTCCTCTCTCCTTCTGACACTCTCCTTCTCTCCCCTTCTGACACTCTCCTTCTCTCCCCTTCTGACACTCTCCTTCTCTCCTCCTGACACTCTCCTCCTCTCTCCTTCTGACACTCTCCTTCTCTCCCCTTCTAACACTCTCCTCCTCTCCTTTTGACACTCTCCTCCTCTCCCCTTCTGACACTCTCCTCCTCTCCTTCTGACACTCTCCTCCTCTCCTTCTGACACTCCTTCTCTCCTTCTGACACTCTCCTCCTCTCCTTCTGACACTCCTTCTCTCCCCTTCTGACACTCTCCTTCTCTCCTCCTGACACTCTCCTCCTCTCTCCTTCTGACACTCTCCTTCTCTCCCCTTCTGACACTCTCCTTCTCTCCTCCTGACACTCTCCTCCTCTCTCCTTCTGACACTCTCCTTCTCTCCCCTTCTAACACTCTCCTCCTCTCCTTTTGACACTCTCCTCCTCTCCCCTTCTGACACTCTCCTCCTCTCCTTCTGACACTCTCCTCCTCTCCTTCTGACACTCCTTCTCTCCTTCTGACACTCTCCTCCTCTCCTTCTGACACTCCTTCTCTCCTTCTGACACTCTCATTCTCTCCTCCTGACACTCTCCTCCTCTCCTTCTGACACTCTCCTTCTGACACTCTCCTCCTCTCCTTCTGACACTCTCCTTCTCTCCCCTTCTGACACTCTCCTTCTCTCCCCTTCTGACACTCTCCTTCTCTCCCCTTCTGACACTCCTTCTCTCTCCTTCTGACACTCCTCCTCTCCCCTTCTGACACTCTCCTCCTCTCTCCTTCTGACACTCTCCTCCTCTCCTTCTGACACTCTCCTTCTCTCCTTCTGACACTCTCCTCCTCTCTCCTTCTGACACTCTCCTCCTCTCTCCTTCTGACACTCTCCTTCTCTCCTTCTGACACTCTCCTTCTCTCCTTCTGACACTCTCCTCCTCTCTCCTTCTGACACTCTCCTCCTCTCTCTTTCTGACACTCTCCTCCTCTCTCCTTCTGACACTCTCCTCCTCTCTCCTTCTGACACTCTCCTCCTCTCTCCTTCTGACACTCTCCTCCTCTCCCCTTCTCTCCCCTTACACAAAACACAGTTTAATACGTGTCTGTGTAGGATGGCTGCCTTCTCACGACACAGAGCTGCCTGCCCTCCCCAAGTTTTCAAACTTGCACCGATCTGTCAGGGTTGCTGTGCTTACAACAGACGCAACTAAAGAGTGTGTACGGTATGTGTATGTTGTGTGTGGGTGTCGGTGTTTTATTGATCTGAGAACATCCTCTATCATCTAGTTATGTCAGCTTCTAACACCTCCGCAACTTCAACAGGCACTTCTGCGTAACACTGTTGCAGTGTTGGAAGTACAGAGTGAGACCGCGGCCTGGCTGGCTCGCCAAGGCAGTCTGACAATAGAGCTGGAGGCTGCTGGGCTGGCTGGCATTGATTCCTGCAGTCTTGTGATGTCACGACTGTGGAAAGGGCCAAAGGGTCAAAGGTCAGCAGCTGCCACCAGGCTCCTATATTAAAGCTCAGCAGAATCTCACCAGCAAAGGACTTTCTCTGCTCTGAACCCTAACCTCTGCTCCATTGACCTGTTAACTCCCTCCACTCCCTTCATGACTCATGCATGCGTTGACGCAAGACGCTTGCGTCTCTATTTTCTATATCAAATCAAATCAAGTTTTATTTGTATAGCGCATTTCTCACAAGATGCGACTCAATGCGCTTCACATACTGACAGAGACGCAAGCAGGCAAAAGTGAAAACCTGTACACTATAAAGGAAAATTCCCTTGCAGCCCTCTACTCATAGAGCGACTACTACCAGTTTGCCTACCAGCACCCAGCGGCGGACCCCATAATGCTTCCCCAAACCCATCATGAATAATATAATACAGGCCTATTGCCTAGGCTATGTTTGGTCTTTAATAGTACTCCAACAATCAGGCCTAATTCATTGGGACAGTAATGAGTATTAATGGTTGTGTTGTAAATAACTGTAACTGTGTTAGGTCCCCCCCCCCCCCACACACACACACACACTTGTTCAGAAAATGCTGATGATGAAAAAGTTGTTAGCATGTGCGCGCTAGGCAGAGTTCCCCAGGGAATGTAAGAATGTCATAAATGTCAAGGCGAATTAAACTATTTAGTAATGATAGTGTAGCTGCCTCTGATCGCCCACAACCTCGTTGTTAAAGTGAAAGTGAAAGGGTTGTGATGTTCCTCAGCAAGGTGCTTTCTGCCTCATTTTGACATGAACGAACACAAGTCGGGTTTCGATAATGCCATCCTACGACACTCTATTAGGCTAAATGGACTGCACTTATATAGCACCTTTTTTTGCTGCTCCAAAGTGCTTTACAACGGCCTACCATGTAAGGCGCCGGCCCGCTCACTGGGAGCAATTTTGGGGTTCAGTGTCTTGCCCAAGGACACTTCCACATGTGGCCAGCCGGGGCTCGAACTGCTAATCTGCCAACCTTGTGATCATTAGACGGCGACTCTACCTCCTGAGACACAGCCTCTACCTCCTGAGACACAGCCGCCCCCAGAGTGCAATGTGTTTTATTAAAAATAATACTATGTAGGCTAATAGTAATACTTGCAATGGGACAACAGGAGCATCCTGCACATAACAGCCAGTCTTTGTCTTCGGTAAAGCTACTGTACAATGTCAACTTCACCAACTTGTGACCCTGTGGTCATGTAATCCTAGTTTAACATGGCTTCAGTGTTTTTCACGGTCCTTTACCTAACTCTCTTGTGTAAGATATACATACATGTACTGATGGTGGGGGTAGAGGTGGTCTAGTAGAGGGGTAGTGGTGGTCTAGTAGAGGGGTAGTAGTGGTCTAGTAGAGGGGTAGTGGTGGTCTAGTAGAGGGGTAGTGGTGGTCTAGTAGAGGGTAGGGGTGTAACGGAAATTCCGTGATCCGTTCGGATCGCCCTCCACGGTTCGAAACGCGTGTGTACCGCGGATCAATTGCAAAAAAAAACAAAAAAAAAACTCGTTTTTTTTTTTTTTTGCGTTCGTAAATCCGCTCTGGAATCTGATCAGCGTTCAAGGAACGCCTCTTGTCCAATCAAATTACTTGGTCCCTTTATGACGTCGGACCCAGTGTGCGCTCCGGCGCTCTCAAAGCGAATTTACGAACGCGGCCCAAGTGTATCATGTTACGTTGTTCGGCGGAGAAGAACTCGAAATGCCTCCCTCGTCATTTAAATCCCATGTATGGGAGCACTTTGTCTTCTCTGTCAACTATGACGGGAGGCACGAAAAAGGTAGCTCGACAACTCAAAAAAAACATTTTTTTCATACCATGTTCAAAATAAGAGTTCACTTTATTATTTAGTTAAAAGTGGCATAAAACATGTGTATTTATCTGCTTTAAAGAGCCCAGTGATTCACTGCTGCAACCAGGCGCCTCCTCCCTCTCTCCTATCAGTTAAATTGAGTGTATTTCAGTATGATTATGTCATGTTTGAGTGTAGAATATGTTATATATATTATATATATATATATATATATATATATATGTATGTATATATATATATATATATATATATATATATATATATTACCAGTTTTGACATCTTGAATGTTGTTGGTTTTTGTCACATAGTAAAAGTGGTGTTTTTACAGAATTCAAGGAAAAAGCAGTTTTTATAAAAACAAAAATGTTTGTGTTGATCCGAAAAATGATCCGATCCGTGACTCAAAAACCGTGACACGATCCGATCCGTGAGTTAGGTGATCCGTTACACCCCTAGTAGAGGGGTAGTGGTGGTCTAGTAGAGGGGTAGTGGTGATCTAGTAGAGCCTGGGTAGTGGTGGTCTATTGGACTGGTAATCGGAAGGTTGTGAGTTCAAATCCCACCTGAAACACCACCACCACCACCACCACTAGTGTGTCCTTGAGTAAGGCACTTAGCCCTCAGTTACTCCAGGGGGAATGTCCCTGTAATTCGTAATTATAAATCACATTGGATTAAAAGTGTCTGCTAAATGACAAATTATATTCTGATTAGGGCTGGGCAAACGATCAACATTTCTTTTTCGATAATCGCAAGAATTAACGATCAATTATCGATTAATCGATAAGCTTTTTTTTCATAAGTTTTATTTTTCTAAGTTTGTTTTTTTTTTTTTTTAAGTTTTTTTTTTTTTTCCTTGGGGAAAAAACTTTTTTGTGTTGCTAATTGCACACATTCATTCATTCACATTCAAACTAGACACTACAGTCCGATAACAATCCTCTTAAACAAGGCAGTGAGTAGCTTAAATTGTTTAACTTAAAAACACATTTTACGTTATAAATAAAAATATAGAAAATAAGTAACTCACCATAGGAGCAGTAAAAAAACAGTTACTCACAAATAGGAGGATGACTGAAAACGTTGTCCAGCTTAACTTAAATTTAAACTCCAGCGAGAGACTGTAGGCGGCAGGCCTACTGGTTCTTGTTCAGAAAGATGATCATGTTAACATGTTCAGGGGTGAGAGACGAACGCAATCTGGTGACACGTGGACAAACTCATTTCCATTATTATTATTATAAAAAAATAATATATATATATATATATATATATATAATAATATTAACGATTATCGAGCAAAATATTTTGTGATCGACCAAGATCCTTATCGATCAATTATCGATCGTCGATCATTGATGCCCACCCCTAAGATATCACTGTAGTTCTCGGGGTGTTGTAGGGTAGGGCGTTGTATAGGCTCAGCAGTACAGTGTTGTATAGGCTGACAGTACAGTGTTGTATAGGCTGACAGTACAGTGTTATATAGGCTGACAGTACAGTGTTGTATAGGCTGATAGTACAGTGTTGTATAGGCTGAGCAGTACAGTGTTGTATAGGCTGACAGTACAGTGTTGTATAGGCTGACAGTACAGTGTTGTATAGGCTGACAGTACAGTGTTATATAGGCTGACAGTACAGTGTTATATAGGCTGACAGTACAGTGTTATATAGGCTGACACTACAGTGTTGTATAGACTGACAGTACAGTGTTATATAGACTAACAGTACAGTGTTATATAGGCTGACAGTACAGTGTTATATAGACTAACAGTACAGTGTTATATAGGCTGACAGTACAGTGTTGTATAGGCTGACAGTACAGTGTTGTATAGGCTGACAGTACAGTGTTATATAGACTGACAGTACAGTGTTATATAGACTAACAGTACAGTGTTATATAGGCTGACAGTACAGTGTTGTATAAACTGACAGTACAGTGTTGTATAGACTGACAGTACAGTGTTATATAGACTAACAGTACAGTGTTATATAGGCTGACAGTACAGTGTTGTATAGGCTGACAGTACAGTGTTGTATAGGCTGACAGTACAGTGTTGTATAGGCTGACAGTACAGTGTTATATAGACTAACAGTACAGTGTTATATAGACTAACAGTACAGTGTTATATAGGCTAACAGTACAGTGTTATATAGGCTGACAGTACAGTGTTGTATAGGCTGACAGTACAGTGTTGTATAGGCTGACAGTACAGTGTTATAGGCTAACAGTACAGTGTTATAGGCTAACAGTGCAGTGTTATAGGCTAACAGTACAGTGTTGTATAGACTAACAGTACAGTGTTGTATATGCTGACAGTACAGTGTTATAGGCTAACAGTACAGTGTTATAGGCTGACAGTACAGTGTTATAGGCTAACAGTACAGTGTTGTATAGGCTGACAGTACAGTGGTATATTAGGGGTGTAAATCACCAGCTTCATCACGATACGATATTATATCGATTTGTTTGTATGACGATACAATGTTTGACGATATCACAATGTCAGTTACGATACGATTTCGATTCGATTCAAGATCGATATGACGATATGATCGATATGACGCGATATCATATGCCAATCTAACACAATTATCAACTCACAAAAACAACTAGAATATGATTTGACCATTTTATTTGTGAGCTCTTCCAGGTATCCAGCATTTAAATCATATTGTATTATACAGTATTCTTCTGTTACAAAAAGAAAAATAGACCCGTTCACTAGTCTCACAAACAAGAGATATTCAGCTTTAAAACATTAATGTCCTATGAAACAAAACTGCGCGGCCAAGCGATGTCCCCCAGACAGGCGAAGGCGCTGTCCAATCCAGTTGAGAAACTGGACGGGGGCGGGGTGAGCGCGGCCGCTGCAGCGAATGGAATTCCAAAACAAGCGCACCTCAAGCTAAAAAGCGAAAGACAGGACTTTCCTCGTGACTTTTTTAGACGGATTTGGTAGAGGCAACTCATATATAATGGTGACAGTCACGCAGAATGTGCCATTTCAAAATAAAGGTGTATCTTTAAGATGACGATATAGATCGATGTTTTTACATTGCGTCGATGTAATCAGATCGTTAGTCAATGAATCGATGCATCGATGTGAATCGATGTATCGTTACACCCCTATGGTATATAGGCTGACAGTACAGTGTTATATAGGCTAACAGTAGGGTGTTATAGACTAACAGTAGGGTGTTATAGTAGGGTGTTATAGGCTAACAGTAGGGTGTTATAGGCTAACAGTAGGGTGTTATAGTAGGGTGTTATAGGCTAACAGTAGGGTGTTATAGGCTAACAGTAGGGTGTTATAGTAGGGTGTTATAGAGGCTGAACAGCAGTGCTGCAAACACTGCCTTTCCTCTCTTGTTTTGCAGCTCTCTGTGTCTGTCTGTACTGGCACAGTGGAATGTGTGGAATGTACTTGGCTGGTTATCAGTGCAGCCACCTTTGTTGCTAGCTGGTTTGTGGTAGCTGTGATTACGCTAGGCTAACCCTGTGTTGTCAGGCATGATAATCGCTCACCTTTTGTCGAAATTAGCCGTTTTGAATCCAAAATAGGTGACTTCCCTGAATCATATAGATCCGATGAGTTTTTTTGTTTTTTGTTTTGGGGGGGGGGGAAGCGGAGCGGAACGGCTCTTTAGTCTGGAACGCACGTTGAACGTTCGAACAATTAGATTTTGATGGGCCGTTGATGGCCAGGGCTACAGAAAAGAGAAGCAACATGTGCGCAGGCGTGAAGGGCAGAAACTGTAATGTGCGCGTGAAACTCCTTGGTGAAGAAATTGGTGACAGAACTTCAGCCGCGGTTTTTGTATGCTGAGAGAAGACAAGGACCTTCGCAAATACTGAGATAAGAATGTAACGTTAACAAAACACAAATTGCTAGCTAACGATAGATGGCTAACTTTGGTACTAACATTTGGTACTAACATTACTAAGTGCAGTACAGATCAGGGTTTCCGTTAACCGGTAATTACCGGTCTTTGTCCGGTAAAATGTGTTGAAGTCCGACAAATTGAAAACTCGTCGGACATAATGTCCGGTGAAAATAATTCCCTCTAAGCACAATTTGGCTTCGGGCCACCATTTTCAGCTGAGCACCAAACACACACACACTCATACACGCACAACACTGCCCGAGAGAGAAGGACCCGCCCCCTTTAGTTAGCCTGCCCGAGAGAGAAGGACCCGCCCCCTTTAGTTAGCCTGCCCGAGAGAGAAGGACCCGCCCCCTTTAGTTAGCCTATAGGCTAACTAAAGGGGGCGGGTCCTTCTCTCTCGGGCAGTGTTGTGTGTGTGTGTTTGGTGCTCAGCTGAAAATGGTGTCCCGAAGCGGAGCGGATAACAAACGAAACGGACAACATTTACACTATGGAGACAAACTTCAGCGATATGATCTAACAGCCGGTCTTCAGGACGACATACAAAAACAGTTATGTTCTCCTCATTGTCATACTCCCGAGTCCGATTAAGTATGATTTGACAGGCAGCTAAACGAAATGCCTTCCCAACCAGCGAGACCTGGGGGGTATTCCATCAACGTCGCTAAAGGAAAATCCTGGCTTATTTTTGATAACTCTCGCGAGATTTATCGGAATATGCCTGTATATTTTTAGGAACCCTCGCGAGACTTTGTCAGACTAAACCTGGATTTTCTTTTAGCGATGTGATGGAATACCCCCCTGGTTATAGAAATGACGTTGTTTTATTGATTTAAAAAAAGGGTAAAACTGGAAAGAGAAAATAGAAAACTCACATTAATCCCAAACAATTTAACAAACTTCAGTTAACGTAATGTGGAGTCCGTTCATTGATCGATGCTGTCTGTTCAGTTCCCAGTGAGGCGCCCGTTCAGCGCTGGACATAATGGCATAGCGCGCATGCGAATCATGTTATATTATTATATATTATATAGCTCGCATCTAATCGTATCGGATGAGAAATAGACATTAAATGGCATATATAGGCCGCTACACAACAGTAATCACCGCGACAAACAGCTATATTAGATTTAGAGAAAAAAATAATATGATTTTGATTATTATTTTTTTTATTATATTTTAATCAGATGACCGGAATATATCACGTTTGTCCGGTAAATCGAAATCTTCCCGGACACGATGTCCGGCGGCAATTATTTCTAACGGAAACCCTGGTACAGATACAGTACAGATAACTACTAACGTTAGCGTTGTCAGCCTATTTTGCAAGCTGTGTGTTAGCCCCTTTCACACATAGTTCCCTGTAAATTAAATGGAATCGCAACCCAGGTCCGCCAGTGATTTTCGCCGTTTAATGAACTAAATGCCTGAAAAATATGATGATGAATACATATAAAACTGAGGTATGATATATGGCAGTCTCAGGCGCCTGTCACGTCTCCAGTAGCTACATTAGAACTTTGCATCCTTTGATACATATAAGGATCTTGTAACTTTTTCGTGTTTTGATTTCGCTGGGAGTTCGTTAAAAATACCTTTCCACCAAAGAACCGTGGAGCCGCGCCGTGTGAGGGTCATACAATATTTGTATATTAAAGGCAACGCCGCGGCAGTTGAACATAGAGTAAACTATTTCAATTCTGCCATTGTTTGCGAAGTTACAAGATCCTTACATCCCGTCAAGATCCTTGATGATATAAATATGATGATAAATACATATAAAACAGAGGTATGATATATGGCAGTCTCACGCGCCTGTCACGTCTCCAGTACATTAGAACTTCGCATCCTTTGATACATATGACGGGATGTAAGGATCTGTAACTTCGCCGCGGCAGTTGAACATAGAGTAAACTATTTCAATTTTGCCATTGTTTGCGAAGTTACAGATCCTTACATCCCGCCATATGTATCAAAGGATGCGAAGTTCTAATGTAGTGGAGACGTGACAGGCGCGTGAGACTGCCATATATATTATACCTCTGTTTTATATGTATTTATCATCATATTTTTCGATATATAACGGAAGTATGATATATGGCAGATATATGGTATATGTATGCAGATAACGTTACACAAGAGTTTGTGAACATTGTTTTTCTTTCAGAATGAGTGTGTTAGGAGAGAAAGATGCTCTGGTTGTCAAACAACTAGATAGAGGAATAAAGTGCAGCTGAAACTGGTCATGGCTTAAATTAGAAGCTAAGGTAGAGACAAACGGACAAGAGCTTTCATTCCATCTGGCAGATGTGTTCAAGAAGATTGACAAGCAGGGATTGGCAAGGTGCATTATCTGTCAGAAAGATATTAACTACGCAAACAAGGTTAGCCATGCACTGCAGGAGCGGTCTCGTATCCTTCTCACCTTTTTCACCCCGACCTGTTTTCATGCCTGGTTGTGTTCGTCATCAACAAGGTTGTTCTCTGCATTGTAAACACGGCCTGCAGCTGTAGTCTGTTGTTATGTGCCTCTCTCGCTAGGCTAATGTGTGTTTTATGAAGGGGAGCCATAGCTGAAAGTCATTTGAGTATGTAGTAATAATAGCCTGTAATCTGTGGTGTTTTTAGGAATATGATGTCAGGGTTCCCGCGCTGGTCTTAAAAAGCCTTGAAGTCTGAAATCCAGCAATCCAATTTATAAGGCCTAAAAAGGTCTTACATTTCAGTTATTCGGTCTAAAGAATGAGGTGCTAGGTCTTGAGATTAGCTTGTTCTGCAAGGAAATCAGTCCGACCACATCTATTTACGCGGAAATGAAAATGTACTTTTGAGTAATTATGGGACTTAGGGTTAGGGACTTATTTATTTTATATTAATTATCCTTCACTTTTTTGTCTGTATGGCAGTGAAATCCCTAATTTCATCACCTAGAGGATGACAAAAAGCTATCATATGGTGTCACGAATAGGTCTAAAATTCTATTCAAATAGGTCTAAAAAAGGGTCTAAAAAGGTCTTAAATCTGACTTGTTAAAACTTGTAGGAACCCTGGTATGTAATAATAGCCTACTAATCTGTGGTGTTTTTAGGAATATGATGTGTTTGTGGATGGAGTGAGATCGGTGTATCGGAGTGACCAGTGAGATTTCCCTGAGCGTTTTTAACAGAGTTCCCCTGTGTCTCTGCTAAATGCCTTCGTTGTGTTTCTTAGTTGCCTTTGGCAATGACGCCAAACTAGTCTGGGAGAAAACACGTCTGGAATGCACAAACCTCAGCCTCAGGAGCCTGGCTGATTGAAATGTGCTCAAGGTGGGAGAGCACAAGTGTTTCTGCCTCCTTGGCCGTATGTTTTGTGAAGTAGGTTGATTGTCAGTTTGTTTTTAGGTACTATTAGCTACTGAAATAAAGTAGGCCTACTTAAAACAATGATATTGCTGATGTTTCACTTGAGGGTCCACTGACCAATGTGAGCTGTGTTTCATATGCATAGATAGATAGATAGATAGATAGATAGAGGAGTAGAGAGAGAGAGAGAGAGAGATAGAGGAGTAGATAGAGATAGAGATATAGATAGATAGGCAGATGCGTTTATGAAGGGATGACATTAGATAAGACAGTGGTACGAATGGTCTTTAACTACATGTCTGTTTTATATCTCAGAAAAGCCGAAAGCTTTAGACTCCTCCTGCTCAGTGTCTCCCTCTGTGGCTCAGACTGAGAGACACCCGTCCTCTGGCCTGATAACACCCTCAGTGTGAGGTCAGGAATTAAACCCATCCTGTGTGTTTCTACGGCCCAAGTGGACTCGTTGTATTCCTCTCCAGCTTAACGTTTGATTGAGAAGATGGTGTGAGTCAGAGCCCCTTCTCCTCCTCTCCTCTCTTCCCTCCTTACTTACACCAGGAGACAGTTTCACACAGCGTCTTCCATAATTTTTTTGCGGCCTGTAGTGTGTTGTAGCAGTCTATAATGTGTTGTAGCAGTCTATAGTGTGTTGTAGCAGTCTATAGTGTGTTGTAGCAGTCTATAGTGTGTTGTAGCAGCCTGTAGTGTGTTGTAGCAGTCTAGTGTGTTGTAGCAGCCTCAGCCTGTAGTGTGTTGTAGCAGTCTATAGTGTGTTGTAGCAGTCTATAGTGTGTTGTAGCAGCCTATAGTGTGTTGTAGCAGCCTGTAGTGTGTTGTAGCAGTCTATAGTGTGTTGTAGCAGCCTGTAGTGTGTTGTAGCAGTCTATAGTGTGTTGTAGCAGTCTAGTGTGTTGTAGCAGTCTATAGTGTGTTGTAGCAGTCTAGTGTGTTGTAGCAGTCTAGTGTGTTGTAGCAGTCTAGTGTGTTGTAGCAGCCTCAGCCTGTAGTGTGTTGTAGCAGTCTATAGTGTGTTGTAGCAGTCTATAGTGTGTTGTAGCAGTCTATAGTGTGTTGTAGCAGTCTATAGTGTGTTGTAGCAGCCTGTAGTGTGTTGTAGCAGTCTAGTGTGTTGTAGCAGCCTCAGCCTGTAGTGTGTTGTAGCAGTCTATAGTGTGTTGTAGCAGCCTGTAGTGTGTTGTAGCAGTCTATAGTGTGTTGTAGCAGCCTGTAGTGTGTTGTAGCAGCCTGGTGTTAAATGACCCAAACACCCATGACTGTTCTAGTGTTAAATGCCCAAACACCCATGACTGTTCTAGTGTTAAATGACCCCAACACCCATGGCTGTTCTAGTGTTAAATGACCCCAACACCCATGGCTGTTCTAGTGTTAAATGACCCCAACACCCATGGCTGTTCTGGTGTTAAACTAACTAGGCAGATTGGAGCTCTGGTGTGACTCACCACTGCAGGCAGCAGAGGCAGCAGGTGCCTTCCAAGAGGAGCCCAGAACTCCACAGTAACAACTTCTACTCTCCTCTTATAATGAACCTCCGACCACCCAGTGATGTAAGGCTGTGACTCAGCCTGTGTGCGTCAAACGGCTGCTGCTGCCTGCTATTGAAGAGACTGGTGCGGAGGAGGAGTGAAGAGGGAGGGAGGGAGGGAGAGAGGGAGAGAGAGAGAGAGGGAAGCAGAGGGAGTAGATTAAAACAGATTTATTTGCTTTATATACCATCATGCATATTGATTTGGTGTATTTCTGTCTCTGGAGGCGAGCCAGTTCATTTGTGTGTGTATGTGTTATTGTGTTACCAAGACCTCTCTAAGCAGTGGGTGTGAGGTTAGACTGCATCGAATAAAAGGATTGCCCAAAAGCCCTGTGTGTGTGTGTGTGTGTGTGTGTGTGTGTGTGTGTGTGTGTGTGTGTGTGTGTGTGTGTGTGTGTGTGTGTGTGTGTGTGTGTGTGTGTGTGTGTGTGTGTGTGTGTGTGTGTGTGTGTGTGTGTGTGTGTGTGTGTGTGTGTGTGTGTGTGTGTGTGTGTGTGTGTGTGTGTGTGTGTGTGTAGGTAGGACGTCCACACATTTGGCCTAAATATTTCTTCTACCATAGGAATTGTCCTGGCAATCTGTCTGGAATGTTAATAGAGCATTTAGAGTCTCTGAGGGGCATTCCGGAGCATTCCGCAGCATTCTTCTTGTTCTGAAGAAAAGAGTTTGACCGAGATGATAATTATGACACAGACAATTATGCCTATAAAGCCTCATCACGTTAGAAGATTCAGAAGGATAACTAAATGAGTTGACATATCAATGGCAGTGATTTTTTTGGGGCTGTGCTGAATATGTTTGTATTTATTGTGTGTGTGTGTGTGTGTGTGTGTGTGTGTGTGTCTGCCTGTCTGTCTGTCTGTGTCCGTGTGTGTGTCCGTGTCTGAACGTGTGCATGTGCGTGCGTGTGCGTGTGTGCTATCTAAGAGAAGGGACAAACAGTTAGCAAAGTATTGCTCAGTATCTGCTGTTATTGGTAGCCGCTCAATATGGAGAAGGCGGTGCTTCTTGTACCCATGAGCTGGAGACTGTCTGTTGTACAGTATTGATACTGTATCTGTCAAATCCACTGGTATCATTTAGTGTGAATAACATACTGGGCCCTATTATGCACTTCTTAACTTGCCGTCTTAAGTAGGGGTGTAACGGATCACGGATAATCCGTGATCCGTTCGGATCGCCCTCCACGGTTCGGAACGCATGTGTACCGCGGATCAATAGCAAAACCGTTTTTTTTATTTTTTATTTTTTTTTATTTTTTTCCTAACACCAGGGGAGCCACCCCTCCTAAATTTCGTTGTTTGGTACCTGTACTGTAGCAATGACAATAAAGACCATTCATTCATTCAAATGTAACCGGTAGAAAAACAATCATGTGCGCTTTATTCTCACTCTCTGCATGTGTACTGAGTTGACAACAACATTCATTCACTCATCTCTGTCCCAATTATATCACGTCATATCACCCGCTAAGCAGCCTGGGTGATTGTGTAAACACACAAAAAAAGTACTCTGTTACTTTGCAGCAGTGATGTTATATATATGTTGTTATATATATATGTTGTTATATATAGATGTTCAGTGTTTCCTCCAGGAATTTTTACAATGGTGGCGGGTAGCGTTTTTCCGCGTGCACGCGCATGAAACGCGCGCGCGCGCTCAAAACAACGACGTAATTTCAGCCAAAACTCGGGGATGGCCAAAAAAAATAAAATGTTTTCCCGTACTTCTCCCGTGTGTCTCTTATTGTCTGTGTCTGCATGTTTTTCCAGCATGTAATTCCGTTGTCAATAAAAAATTCGTCTCCCCTTCTTTTCATTATCATTATGGAGGCTTTATGGTTGTTGTAACTATTATGGGAAGCGGTTGACACAGTAGCCGCTTTTCGTGTACGCTGCAGTGGATCCCTTCACAACGCAGAAGAAAGAGGAGAGAGAAAACATTGTCAATGTGCAGGGAAGAATCATGTATCAGCAGGGTTCAACAGTAACGCTTGCCTGGGGCAAGTAAAAAAATTCGCCGGGTTTGTTTGCGCGAGCCCGAAGACGCTGCTGGATCCTGGATCTGTTTACCTGTGTGCAGGAAGAAAAACAGACGGAGCAGGCGCCAGACCAGACTAGATGATTGTGGAGTGAAGAGATTATTAAAGCGTACGCGATGCGACGGGTGATCGACAAGCACGTACACTTTCATAATATCTTCACTCCACGATCATCTAGTCTGGTCTGGCGCCTGCTCCGTGTTCTTCCTGCACACCGATGCACAGATCCAGGATCCAGCACCGTCGTCGCGCATATTGTAACATTTGAAGTAGTTTGTAGACTACACGCAGCCTAGATGTATTCGACCAATCACAAAACAGTTTTGCAAGCGCGTCGCTTCGCGCTTGTGGGTGTGTCTAGCAATGTGAAGGTCTGAAAAGCGGCCTAAATTTTTTTTTTTTTTTTTTGAGAAATCTGAATGGTGGCGGAGGAAATTCCATCGTGGCGGCCCGCCACGATGAAATGCATGTAGAGGAAACACTGACAGTGTTTCCTCCAGGAATTTTTACAATGGTGGCGGGTGGGCGTGACCGCGCGCGATTTTTTTCGCGTGCACGCGCATGAAACGCGCACGCGCGCTCAAAACAACGTTTTTTTTTTTTTTTCCTTTTCCTAATCACAGCCAAAACTAGAGGATGGCCAAAAAAAAGAAAAAATGAATATACAGAATATAAACTTGTGACTGACAGTCACATACACACACAAAGATCATCAGCTATAATATAATACGAAGTAGGCCTACATGAGCACAAAAGCGGCTAACGTTACTGATTAACTGTTTACTGTAGTGCAGAGAGATGGTAGTCGTAGGCGGCGTATCAAATGACAAAGCTAAACGTTTAATGAAGGACATGAACGATTGTCAACAACACACTCAAGCAGTAAATAGAACAGTCTAAACAACTTGGGTACTACGGACGGAACAATAGTCTCAACCTATAGTTCCGTGCGTGAATTATGTCAACCCACCACATTACAGAAGTAAAATCACAGTCAGATGGAGCATTCGGTAAACAGCTGAGTATCAGCTGAGTTAAAGAAAACAAACTCTTACCTTTGATGAGACCCACATGAGCCCTGTTTTCCCGTACTTCTCCCGTGTGTCTCTTATTGTCCAAATGTTCCCTGAATTTTAGCTGCATGTTTTTCCAGCATGTAATTCCGTTGTCAATAAAAAAATCGTCTCCCCTTCTTTTCCCCTTGACAATACTGTGTCGTTGCTAAAGTGACGGCACATAAGAATCGTTTTTTGACTTGCAAATGTCTGCTAACGTAGCACTTGAAACTGGCGCCGTTCTCTGGACTGCAGCTGCTCCCGCGTTAGCATTAGCATCCATCTTTTCTTCTCCCTTCTCACCGTCACGAGCTCAAATGACACTTGTCGGCCGATCTAACTCTTAACACTCACTTACAGGACTTCTGACACCATGTCGTGTTATTCTATTAAACATACACGTGAGTCCTTCTGTATTTCAATGTAAGTGTCTTTATTTTAACTCGCTCTGTAAGCTCTACAATACCGGTCTCTTGTTGTCTCGTCGTAACCTGCCCACCTGACCTGGGGGGTATTCCATCAACGTCGCTAAAGGAAAATCCTGGCTTATTTTTGATAACTCTTGCGAGACCTATCAGAATATGCCTGGATATTTGTAAGAACTCTCGCGAGATTTATCAGACTAAACCTGGATTTTCCCTTTAGCGATGTTGATGGAATACCCCCCGGATGTCACTACGGTGGCCTGTACACAATAACAATAATACCACAGTTCACATTTAGACCAATCAGGAGCCCTTGTGTCACGTCGTCAACTGAATGTCATTAATCTGATTTTGGATCAGCGGTTAGAGAGAGATGGGCGTGGATTTAGGTGCACTTTTAGTCAACATCCATTATAGCGCTGATCTAGGATCAGATATATTTTAATCAGCTAAAATGTTTTTTTTTTTGTTTGTTTTTTTGAGAACTTTTTTTTTTTGTTGTTGTTGTGGACTGAATCAATTCGTGGCGGAGGAAATTCCATCGTGGCGGCCCGCCACCAATAAATGCATGTAGAGGAAACACTGATGTTATATATATATGTGATATATATATCAGTTTTGACATCTTGAATGTTGTTTTTTTGTTTCACACATTAAAAGTGGTGTTTTTACAGAATTCAAGGAAAATGTTGTTTTTATTAAAAAATATATATGTTTTGTGTTGATCCGAAAAATGATCCGATCCGTGACTCAAAATCCGTGACACGATCCGATCCGTGAGTTAGGTGATCCGTTACACCCCTAGTCTTAAGTCTTAATTAAGACGCACCGCCAGGTTAAGCCATGACTAATTTCTTTGCTTAGCGCCGGGTTTTAGGCGCCCACTACCGCAAGCATAATAGCAAAGTGGCCTTGACCACGCCTCCACGTCTTAAGTTTAGATCTACCGCCTCGTCTTATTGCTTAAGACTTATGAAGTGCATAATAGGGCCCACTGTGTGTAGCATAACTGGTTGTTGGCTCAGCACTACTGTAACTGACTGTTTTCATAATGTCAAAATGCACTGATAGTGTTTATGTCCTATACATATTATACATTTATGTGGACATAAATAAAGCATTTAAGGTGTGTGTGTGTGTGTGTGTGTGTGTGTGTGTGTGTGTGTGTGTGTGTGTGTGTGTGTGTGTATTAGGGGTGTAACGGATCACCTAACTCACGGATCGGATCAGGTCATGGTTTTTGAGTCACGGATCGGATCATTTTTCGTATCAACACAAAAAAATTGTTTTTATTATAAAAACTGCTTTTTCCTTGAATTCTGTAAAAACACCACTTTTATTATGTGAAAAAAACCAACAACATTCAAGATGTAAAAACTGGTAATATATATATATATAAAACATATTATACACTCAAACATTACATATTATACTGAAATACACATTCAACTTAAATTATTAGTGCAATATGAAAGAGGGAGGCGCCTGGTTGCAGCAGTGAATCACTGGGCTCTTTAAAGCAGACGAATAAACATGTTTTATGCCACTTTTAACTAAATAATAAAGTGAACCCATATTTTGAACATGGTATGAAAAAAATGCCTTCATTATCAGAAGTTGTCGAGCTACCTTTTTCGTGCCTCTCGTCATAATTGACAGAGAAGCCAAAGTGCTCCCATACATGGGATTTAAATGACGAGGGAGGCATTTCGAGTTCTTCTCCGCCGAACAACGTAACTAGCTCGCCATGATACACTTGAGCCGCGTTCGTAAATTCGCTTTGAGATCAGTGGTTCGAGCCCCGGCTGGCCACATGTCGAAGTGTCCTTGGGCAAGACACTTAACCCTAATTTGCTCCCAATGAGCGGGCCGGCGCCTTGCATGGTAGCTTGCCACCATTGGTGTGTGAATGTGTGTGTGAATGGGTGAATGAGAGGCCATTGTAAAGCGCTTTGGAATAAGGCGCTATATAAGTCAGTCTGTTTACCATTCATTTTATTTTACAGGCCCAGATCGCGTTCCTGCAGGGTGAGAGGAAGGGGCAGGAGAACCTGAAGAAAGACCTGGTCAGGAGGATCAAGATGCTGGAGTTCGCTCTGAAGCAGGAGAGGTCAGTCACATGACCTCACGACCTTATGACCCCACGACCTCACACAGCAACATGTGACCCCACGACCTCACACAGCAACACACCATCACACGTATGATGAAGATCACACTCATGTGACACCAGCTGGTCAAATCATAAACCAGTTGCCTATGTAATTTTTCTGTTTTTTTTACATAGTCTGAAACTACATTGTAAGCTTTCAAATGATGCGTCATACATTGAAATCGGAACAAATTTGAAGACAACGCGCGTATTAGACAGGGTTCCCACGGGTCCTTGAAAGTTTGTGAATTTGAGAAAAAGAAATCAAGGTCTTAAAAGTTATTGCACATGGGTCGTTGAAAGTGCTTGAATTCCCCCCTCTCTCTCTCTCTCTCTCTCTCTCTCTCTCTCTCTCTCTCTCTCTCTCTCTCTCTCTCTCTCTCTCTCTCTCTGTATTGCTTAACTTTACACATATTTCACAATATCTTGTTTTGCTGTGCTGTGATAGAGAAGGCAAGCGACCATCTAGTGTTCACACATTCAAGCCTCTTTTTAACTCATTGACTGCCAAAGACGCCAATTGGCGTCTTATAGAATAGTAACGTTGACTGCCAAAGACGCCAATTGGCGTCTTATAGATTTTTTTTTTTTTTTCGCGGGGATCGCGTTATTGACATGTTCTACACCTAGCGAGTGAATTTCAGACTTGGGTGTAATGTATTTCGGTCCCAGATGGGGGCAGTAGTTCGATAAAAGCCTGGAGAAGGAAGTGGCTTGCTGTGGGTTGTAGTAATGGCGAAACGGATCAGGGTATGTGCCAAACGCGGCGCGGAGCATTGCGGCTCGGAGCATTGCGGAGCATCGCGGCCATCGCGCGACTCTTCAAACAGTTCAGAGTCGGATGATACAGAAAAAGTGCAGAAAAAAAAAAAAAAAAAAAGCTCGTTTTCTCTGTTTATTGGTCAAAATCAGGTGTTTTTGCTGAAACCACCCTATGTTCTACGGCCGATTTCTAAACACTCAAAGAGGCTAGAAACAAACTTTATTTTTCTGATGAAAGAAGAGAGTCTAAAGTTTTGGTAGATATGTTCAATGTTTATGTAGTCCGAAAAGTCAATATTTGGTGGGTCTTCAAAGTTCAGCGAAAATGCCCCAAAAGTCTGGCAGTGTGGAGCTCTCCGCTCTGAACATGGCTGGCAGTCAAAGAGTTAATTGTTGTCTGAGCGGATAGTTCCTATTATTTACATTCTCATCTAGGTCTGTCTCAAACTATGCCGTGTTGGGTCCTTGAATTTGAGGGAATTGAGTCTTGAAAGTCCTTGAAAGATGCTTGAATCTGATGTTTCAGAAGGTGTGGGAACCCTGAATAGAATGTTGGTAGGAGCCTACACCTCAACAACACTGAAATGTTTTCACATTTTGAAAAAGAGGCTACTGTCTAATAGGACTACCCTGGTTAAATAAAGGATTATTATTATTAATAATAATAATAATAATAATAACACGTGACCGTGTGACATCATACGTATGATGATGATAACACAGTATGACAGTCACGGTAGCCACAACTTGACCACAGTAACGGGACAGTAAACAGACATTAAAAACCTTTCATTTGGGTTAGGCCGAGGGAGTGATGGAGTGATGGAGTGATGGAGCCTCCCCTGAACACAGCTGTGTTGTGTAGCGTGTTGAGAGCGTCCTGGCAGGCGTGTGCGTGTCTGGTGTCAGATACTGATGACTCTGCACTGTCCTCTCAGGAAGGACGAGAGAGCAGCTTCTCTCTAGACACCACAAGGTCGCTGGCCGCTTTCATTTCTTCAGTAAAAGCCGCAGAATAGTTCAGACTGGCCTCTTTGCTGTCAGGTCTGCACTGCGGGAGGTCCCCATGGTAACAACAATGGCACTGCAGGTCTCCATGGTAACAACAATGGCACTGCAAGGTCCCCATGGTAACAACAATGGCACTGCAAGGTCCCCATGGTAACAACAATGAGACATGTTGCAACCCCCCCCTCCCCCCACCCCCACCCCCAATGTTTTGCCTGGCTTCTCTGGAACTGGTGGGATATGGTGATGATGTCATTTATGCCCCCCCTCCCTCTCTCTCTCTCTCTCTCTCTCTCTCTCTCTCTCTCTCTCTCTCTCTCTCTCTCTCTCTCTCTCTCTCTCTCTCTCTCCCTCTCTCTCTTTATCTCTCTCTTCTTTATCTTATTCTCTCCCTTGTCTGGTTTGTTTTCACTCCCTCCCTCCCTCCCTCCCTCACTCCCTCACTCTCTCCCTCCCTCCCTCCCTCCCCCCCCCGGACACATAAACACACTGCTGGCCACAGTGTGTGTTACACAACTCAGTCTAGGCTGAGGCCTGGCTGTTCTACCCACACAGTGACCCACTCCCAGGGCACATTCATACCCACACAGTGACCCACTCCCAGGGCACATTCATACCCACACAGTGGCCCACTCCCAGGGCACATTCATACCTGTTCTACCCACACAGTGACCCACTCCCAGGGCACATTCATACCTGCTCTACCCACACAGTGGCCCACTCCCAGGGCACATTCATACCTGTCATTGGTTTCCCAAAATAACATGTCATGACGTTAGAATTATATGGTTATAATTTTTGAAAAATTGAGTTTTTTTACATAATCTGATCCATTAGGTGTTTATTAATGCCTGTGTGGTGTTATTTTTAAAATGTTGAAATTTTTGAGTTAGTAATTCATAAAATACAAAGGTTCCATCTCACAAAACATAATGGAATGTAAAAACTTTGACGCTCAATATCTCTGAACTACCCTAAACGGAGATAGAACCATATCATTCTGAGCTCACGGTGTTACAATGCTGCACTCGGACCTGCTTTGGTTCGTGTTCACACTGCAATCTCCATTGAGCGAAATGATCTTCAGGTCTGCTCTGGTTCTGAACACACCCTCCCTCAACACCACGCGCTCGCTAGGCTAACTGTTTTGTGATCAGGAAATCCCTCAGGGGGGGGTTTAAATAAGTCATCAGACAACTCCAGCCAGGGTTCCTACAAGTTTCAACACATAAAACCTTAGACCTTTTTTAGACCTCTTTGAATAGAATTTTAGACCTATCACGACACCATATGATAGCTTTTTGTCATCCTCGAGGTGATGAAATTAGGGATTTCACTGCCATACAGACAAAAAAGGAAGCGAATTGGCATTTTTGGGGTTCCAGCTTGATTAATTTCTGCGTAAATAGATGTGGTCGGACTGATTTCCTTGCAGGATCTAATTTTTAAGACCTAGCACCTCATTTTTAGGCCGAATAACTGAAGTTGTTCAGCTGTCTGAAATGTAAGACCTTTTTAGGCCTTATAAATCGGATTGCTGGATTTTAGACTTAAAGGCTTTTTAAGACCAGCGCGGGAACCCTGCAATGAGCACACCTCCCAACCAGTCAAATGTAAACGTCAGGCCTGTACGCGTGTCACATCCTACCAACACACTGCTCCCAAGCTTATCTTGTAGCTCTCTAACCACCAGATTCCTTCTCAATTAGGAACATCCTCAGTGTTTCCTCCAGGAATTTTTACCATGGTGGCGGGTAGTGCTGACCGCGCGCGATTTTTTCGCGTGCACGCGCGCTCAAAACAACGACGTCATTTCAGCCAAAACTCGAAAATAAAATGTTTTCCTGTAAATTAAAAACAAGGGTAGTCCGTCCGTCCGTCCCTCTCTGGAATGGAATGGAATGGACTTTATTTGTCATTGCTACAGTACAGGTACCAGACAACGAAATGGTCCATTAAATAAAATGACACGGTTCAAATGTTCACGCCGGCAGTCCGGCTCTCACACATACTGGCAGCGTCCCGGTCTGACTTAGCTCTCGTTTGTGCACGGCTTTCTTTCTTTCCTTCCTTCCTTCCTTCCTTTATGTGAAGTGGCCGGTCCCGGGCACAGCTGCCTCGCATCCGCTCAACGAGCCCGGCGGTTCGGTGCTGCGCTGATTAGCGGATGCGGGACAGCTGTGTGAGCGGATCGCTCCATCTCTCATCTTGATGAAGATGAATGATCTTTATTGTCATTGTAACAGGTACAACGTAATTTAAATGAGGAATCACAAAACAGTTTTGCAAGCGCGTCGCTTCGCGCTTGTGGGTGTGTCTAGCGCTGTGAAGGTCTGAAAAGCGGCCTAAATCTTTTTTTTTTTTTTTGGGTTGAGAAATCTGCATGGTGGCGGAGGAAATTCCATCGTGGCGGACCGCCACGATGAAATGCATGTAGAGGAAACACTGATCCTGTATGTTGTGGTGGGCTATTCCTGCTGTTCCTGCTGTTCGGTATAGAGGTCTTCAAAGATAGGACCTGTTGCTAGGCAACCGCTGACACCATTCCTTAAATTACTTCTTGTAGAAAACTAGAGGTTCACTGGGTTTGTGCAAACAAAGCTTCGTAAAGGCGAAGAAGCAACATACCAACTGTCTGTCTGTTACATACAACTGTCTGTCTGTTACATACACCTGTCTGTTACATACACCTGTCTGTCTGTTACATACACCTGTCTGTCTGTTACATACACCTGTCTGTCTGTTACATACACCTGTCTGTCTGTTACATACAACTGTCTGTCTGTTACATACAACTGTCTGTCTCAGCCGACCACATCTATTTACGCGGTAATTAATCAAGCTGGAACCCAAAAAAATGCCAATTCGCTTCCTTTTGTGTCTGTATGGCAGTGAAATCCCTAATTTCATCACCTCGAGGATAACAAAAAGCTATCATATGGTGTCGCGAATAGGTCTAAAATGATATTCAAAGAAGTCTAAAAAAGGTCTTAAAAATATATATTTAATTTGACTTGTTGAAACTTGTAGGAACCCTGTCATTGATGTCATGCATGAATATGAACTTCTGCACATCCGTTGTTTAGATATCATGGGCAGATCAAGAGGATATGGGGCTATGTTGCTGCTTTTACCACAAAACCACGTGAATTTAATCACTACAATTGAATCAGATGTGATAATTTAAGCTAAGGAGTTTAAGTGAAATCTTAAAGGCTTAATTTAATTAGGATTTTTTGTTAGCCAATTTCTCTGTAATAAACTTATTCTAACCCTGGTAAATGGACTGCACTTATATAGCGCCTTTATCCAAAGCGCTTTACAACACACATTCACATACACATTCACACACCAATGGCGGCAAGCTGCCATGCAAGGCGCCGGCCGGCCCGCTCACTGGGAGCAATTTTTGGGTTCAGTGTCTTGCCCAAGGACACTTTGACATGTGGCCAGCCGGGGCTCGAACCGCCGATCTGCCAACCTTGCGATCATTAGACGACGGCTCTACCACCTGCGCCACAGCCTCCACCATCTCTAATAAACATATTTCTCTGTAATAATAAACATATTCTGTCCATACTAACCCAATTGTGTCTCTCTGTTTTCCCCTCCAGGGCAAAGTACCACAAGTTAAAGTACGGGACTGAGCTGAACCAAGGAGACATGAAGCCACCCAGCTACGACTCTGGTAGGCCCTAGATGAATGGATGGATGGATGGATGAATGAATGAATGAATGAATGGATGGATGGATGGATGGATGGATGGATGGATGGATGAATGAATGAATGGATGAATGAAACCCACCTGTTTACGCAGGCATACCCGTGTTGATTTACTTTTCCCGTGCTGCTCTGCTGCTGGCTATGTTTTATACTGTATATTTCTATGTATTTTGTGTTTTGAATTTTGTGGCTGTTTTTAGATTTGTTGTTGTACGGCGACCTTGAGTGCCATGAAAGGCGCCATATAATAAAATGTATTATTATTATTATTATTATGGATGGATGGATGAATGAATGAATGAATCTTTTATTTCGAACATGATTTAAAATAATAAAAGAACAGATAACTAATATGAAGAGTACAGACCTATCACTGTTGGAAAGGGAGTAGGATGAAGCCTAAGCTTATCATGTCCTACCCCTATCCCTCACTCTCAAGTGAGAACAATAATACTTAAATTATATAATCCAATTAATTAATACATAAATTACAGTATCAACAGTACTAATATTTTGTCATTCTTAATACTGAAACAACACACAATAAATAAATAACAAACATCAGTATCCACAATGTAATACAAAAGAAAAAGACAAAGAAAACCACAGCTTAGTATCCAGAATATTAACAACCTTCCCTTTCCTCATTTTGGTAGTTAACAAAAATCATTCCTTTAAACCTTTTTTTAAATAGAGACATATTTCTGCTTTCCTTCATATTTTCATCTAGCCCATTCCACAGAGTAACTCTGTAGAATGATATGTGTGTTATGCACCTGCTAGATCATAGTGGATGCAGTATTTATATCCTCTGTGAGGACATTCCTGCGTACATGTTTGTGTATGTAGTGTTAAACGGTGCTCAAGTGTTTGTTGGCTTTGCACATGTTGAGACCTGTCTTTTTTAAGGGTCTATTACTGAGAACTGCATAACATGTAGAACAATCGCACATTGTGATACCACCGAAATGTATTCAAGGAGGTTTCCTTGGCGTTGAAAGGCTGCCCTAGGTAGTCTGCCCTAGGTAGTCTGCCCTAGGTAGTCTGCCCTAGGTAGTCTGCCCTCGGTAGTCTGCCCTAGGTAGTCTGCCCTAGGTAGCGGTTGTTTAAAACCTACTGTTTTAAAAGCAATGTAGAATAATTGGCCCCTTTCCCTCCCATGATTAGAGAGATAGACTTCTTATTCCCTCATCTCTCTCCCTGGCACAGCACCAGAATATCTGAGAGACCTTCTGCTATCAGCCCTATAGAGCTCTCAGGTCTTCTGCTAGCATATCAGCCCTATAGAGCTCTCAGGTCTTCTGCTAGCATATCAGCCCTATAGAGCTCTCAGGTCTTCTGCTAGCATATCAGCCCTATAGAGCTCTCAGGTCTTCTGCTAGCATATCAGCCCTATAGAGCTCTCAGGTCTTCTGCTAGCATATCAGCCCAATAGAGCTCTGAGGTCTTCTGACGCTGGTTTTCTGTACAAAAGAAGAGATTTGGTGAGGCTGCATTCTCATTTTATGCTCCAGATTGTGGAATGCACTGCCAGTTTACATTAGGGATGCAACCTCAGCAAATATGTTCATGTCAAGACTAAAAACCCATCTTTTTAATATTGCTTTGAAATGATAGTATTGTTCAACTGCCATCAGATATGCGGCTGGCTGTACGTCAAACTTGCTCACTTAGTTGAGACAGGCAGCGTCACCCGATGCGAACATCACAGGTACAAGAAAAAACACAGAGTGAAATGCAAATCCAGCACTCCTCTATGTGCTGCCAAAAAGCAAAAACACTTACCATTATTTGTGGGAGTCTGGCCTGGATAACTAACGTTCCAACAGCTCTATGCCCACTGCACGGTCTTGCGCCCTAATTAAACATTTTCTACTCTGATTTGTTATTGGTAATAATATTTTGGAATATCTTACCCTAAATGGTAAATGGTACTGCACTTATATAGCACCTTTTTTGCTGCTCCAAAGCGCTTTACAACGGCCTCTCATTCACCCATTCACACATTCACACATTCACACACCAATGGCAGCAAGCTACCATGCAAGGCGCCGGCCCACTCACTGGGAGCAATTTGGGGTTCAGCGCCAGCCGGGGCTCGAACCACCGATATGCCAACCTTGTGATTATTAGACGGCGGCTCTACCTCCTGAGACACAGCCGCCCCTCATAGGATAGGATCATTTACTTGAGTGGAGCCATCGCCAGTAAACATATTGAACTGGAATTAAAGTCGTTAGTATAATCTGACTTCAACGTCCCATTATCTCCTAGAAGCTTCTATAGAGCCCTTTAATAAAGAACAGGAGAAGTGGGTTAGTTAACTAGTTTAAAAGTTAATGATGTCTCTGGACTGTATTGGATGTCAATATTTCCATGGCAGCGTGTCTTCAGTGACCCAGTATGAGGAGCGAGGGAGAGAGAGAGGGAGAGAGAGAGAGAGAGAGGGAGGGAGGAAACAGCCTCTGAGTAGAGTAAGAAACGAAAAGAGGACAGGCCTACTTTCTACAAATTGGCCCGTGGATGTCATTATGTCCTCTAGACGGGATACAAATCTGTGTTTTATATAAAAAAGATGATTTAAGTGGTTGGCTGTGTGTGTGGGGGGTAGAGGCTGTGTGTGTGTGTGTGTGTGTGTGTGTGTGTGTGTGTGTGTGTGTGTGTGTGTGTGTGTGTGTGTATGTGTGTGTGTGTGTGGGGGGGGGGGGCAGAGTGTGTGTTGTATTTATGTGTCTGCCTATGTGTGTGTGGGCTAGAGGCTGTGTTGTGATTTAGTTTCTTGCTCCTAGACTAGATAGAAATCTGTGTTTTTATAAAAACATGATTTATGTGTCTGGCTGTGTGTGTGTATGGGGTAGAGTGTGTGTTGTATTTATGTGGCTGGCTGTGTGTGTGTGTGGGGTAGAGTGTGTGTTGTGACCAGTCTCTCTCCTGGGTAGAGTGTGTGAGTGTGGTAGTGTGTGTTGTGACCAGTCTCTCTCCTGGGTAGTGTGTGTGTTGTGACCAGTCTCTCTCCTAGGTAGAGTGTGTGTGTGTGTGTGTGTGTGTGTGTGTGTGTAGGGGGGGGTAGAGTGTGTGTGTGTGGTAGTGTGTGTTGTAACAGTCTCTCTCCTGGGTAGAGTGTGTGTGTGTGTGTGTGTGTGTGTGTGTGTGTGTGTGGTAGTGTGTGTGTGTGTGTGTGTGTGTGGTAGTGTGTGTTGTGACCAGCCTCTCTCCTGGGTAGAGTGTGTGTGTGTGTGTGTGTGTGTGTGTGTGTGTGTGTGGTAGTGTGTGTGTGTGTGTGTGGTAGTGTGTGTGTGTGGTAGTGTGTGGTAGTGTGTGGTAACAGTCTCCCCCCCCCCCCCCCCCCCCCAGATGAGGTGAATGAGAACGAGGTCCCCGGGTCTCTCAACAACCAGCTGTCCTGGAAGCAAGGCCGCCAGCTCCTCAGACAGTGAGTCTCTCTGTCTGTCTGTCTGTCTGTCTGTCTGTCTGTCTCTATCTATCTATCTATCTATCTACCGTATTTTCCGGACTATAAGTCGCTCCGGAGTCGCTCCGGAGTATAAGTATCAGTCAAAAAAAATGCGCCATTAAGAGGGAAAAAACATATAAGTCGCACTGGACTATAAGTCGCATTTATTTAGAAATGTATTTCACAAAATCCAAGACCAAGAACAGACATTTAATCTGGAAAGGCAAGTTTATTCAACTACACAATAGCACACAGAACAACAGGCTGAATAGAAGTCCGGTATGTTAACGTAACACATTAACAGTTATTCAGCAACACAATAGCATAAAGAACATACCTGGGAGGCTGAATAGGCTAAATGAACATAACAAGCCAGCGAGTCCAACAAGCAAGTTACCAGTAAGCAAGTTCACCAAGCTACCGTTTGCTTAGCTTCAACAAGCTAATGTTTTAGTTCATTTATTCAGTGGTATAGGAGCAGCATATAGTTGTCACAAGCCCAGAGCGCCCTCTGTCGGCTGTAGACGGTAATGTTTACTCCTTGGTTCATGTCAGTCAGTATGAAAGGATATATATATATATTGATATATAAGTCGCACCTGACTATAAGTCGCAGGACCAGCCAAACTATGAAAAAAAGTGCGACTTGTAGTCGCATACGGTATCTCAGCTCCTCAGACAGTGAGTAATAATAAGGATAATAATAATAGTAGAGACACATGTCTAATTCTACCACAAAAGAGAACATGTGACAGTCTGATCATTTGGTCCGCATGTCGGCAACCAATCAAAATGTTCAGACTTTTCTTTTGAAACACGGAACTACGTTTCAACGTGTGTTGAGAATCACAACACAAACTCGCTAGTCATGCCAAAATACTGCAACAACGCAATGGATTGGGTGAGTAATCCCCACTGCTACCTAGTTAACTAGAACACTACTTTACATTGTTACCTAGTTAACTAGAACACTACTTTACATTGTTACCTAGTTAACTAGAACACTACTTAACATTGTTACCTAGTTAACTAGAACACTACTTTACATTGTTACCTAGTTAAGTAGAACACTACTTTACATTGTTACCTAGTTAAGTAGAACACTACTTTACATTGTTACCTAGTCAACTAGAACACTACTTTACATTGTTACCTAGTTAACTACAACACTACTTTACATTGTTACCTAGTTAACTACAACACTACTTTACATTGTTAGCAGGCTCACAAAACAAGCTGTGTTAGTTGACTAGCGACGTGTCGTTGATTTTCAACAACACGGAAATGTATTCACGTTTTTCGAAAGAAAAGTCCAATCATTACATCAGATCCCGACATGAGGACCAAAGCATTAGAACGTGACACATATTGCGTGAGCTTAGAATGATAAGGTTCTATCTCCGTTTAGGGTAGTTCAGAGATATTGAGCGTCAAAGTTTTTACATTCCATTATGTTCTGCGAGATGGAACCTTTGTATTTTATTAATTACTAACTAAAACATTTCAACATTTTAAAAACAACACCACACAGGCATTAATAAACACCTAATGGATCAGATTATGTAAAAAACTCAATTTTGACAAAAATGGAGATAGAACCTTATAATTCTAACGTCACGATTTATAGAGTCCACTACTGGCAGAGTGTGGTGCTTGGCTGTACTGTGTAGCAGCACACACCCTCACACACACACCCTCAGACACACTATTGTCCAACACTTGGCTTGGCTGCGGCAGTTGGCAGTGTATCAGGTCTGCAGCGCAGAGCCAGGCTCAGTCTCTCTGCCCCAGACGTTTCAGACCCGGCCGGTGGGAATGTTGCTCCAAACATGGGGGAATAGCTCCCTCCACTGGTCAACCATGGTCATTACACCCAGACACCCATGTCCAGTGTGCGCTGCGTACTAGTGTGAACTGTGAACACACTCCAGGCAGCGTCGGTGAGGGAGCCCTGGCCTGTAAACATGGACGGTACCAGGCGTCTGTACCAGCATGTATGAGTAGGAAGTGTAAGTGATGGATAATGTGCTAAACCACCCCCCCTCCCTCGTCCATATCCTGATAAAACCAGTTAGAACCTCAGCGGTGGATGTCGCTGCAGGATAAGTGTATAGAGGATGGCTGAGAGCATACCCTGCTGATGGCCACAACCCAGCTGACATTGATCAGTGTTAGAGAGAGGACACCATATATATATATATATATATATATATATATATATATATATATATATATATAACTCCTCAAAAATAGGTTTTGGAAACGTTATTTAGGTTGATTATTCCTCCCCTTTAGTAATACCAGTTGGTATTGTATTTTATATCGTTGGAAAGCCTGATTAGTCACCTTTACAACGAGGTACAACTTGTAAGGAAGGATCATGCATTCGTGGAATGAGCAACACAGCTAAATGTGTGGGTAGCGGCCCCAAAAGAATTGCCAAATTTGCCAAAATCCCCTGCAATATTCTTCTTTTATATATATGCAGCATGAGGAGATTTAACAGAGATCATCTGAGTTTATAGGTTATGTATCAGTAAAGTGTTGTTACCAAAATCCTCTTTAGATTAAATATGCTTTTGGTTCCATCCCTGCATGTAAACTAAATCAACCTCCTGAACTGATATGATACTGATACGCTGCATACATACCACCCCTCTGTGTTCTGTAGAGACAGTATGTTGTAATTATGTAATTGAAGTCAAATAATATTTAGTCATACACGTTTTATCACATATAGACAGTGGTTTCTTACTTTTGAAGAGGATCGAGTTAACTGACTGTTTTGTAATTTCTTGCTCTGAGGTTTTCAAAAAATGTATTAGTTCATTTCCATAAACAGAGTTTCTTAGACGAGATGTATTAAACACCATCTGTTCAAGATCAGAGTCGACGCTAGGATCAACTATGATCTGAGCAGAAGGCAGCAATTACGAATTACAGGGACATTCCCCCCTGGAGGGCTGTGTCTTACTCAAGAACACACTAGTGGTGGTGTTCCCAGGTCTTACTCAAGGACACACTAGTGGTGGTGTTTCAGGCGGGATTTGAACTCACAACCTTCCGATCACCAGTCCAACTCACTATCCACTAGACCACCACTACCCCTCTACTAGACCACCACTACCCCTCTACTAGACCACCACTACCCCTCTACTAGACCACCACTACCCCTCTACTAGACCACCACTACCCCTCTACTAGACCACCACTACCCCTCTACTAGACCTCCACTACCCCTCTACTAGACCACCACTACCCCTCTACTAGACCACCACTACCCCTCTACTACCCCTCTACTACACCACCACTACCCCTCTACTAGACCACCACTACCCCTCTACTACACCACCACTACCCCTCTACTACACCACCACTACCCCTCTACTACCCCTCTACTACACCACCACTACCCCCCTTGTCTTGTGTTCCAGGTACCTGCAGGAGGTGGGCTACACAGACACCATCCTGGACGTGAAGTCCCAGAGGGTACGGGCGCTGCTCAGCCTGGCGGGGGAGGTGGGGGGGGGCGGGGGGGGCAGGGCGGGGGAGGTGGGGGGGGGCAGGGCAGGGGACCGGCCGCAGGACACGGAGCCGCTGGTCAACGGGACCACCGACACGTCACCAAAGGGCACGGCAGGGTGAGTCCTCCTCACACTCCTCACAGAAGCACCGACACACACCACACACACACACCGACACACACCACACACACACACCGACACACACCATACCTAAGCACCGACACACACACACACACACACCGACACACACCACACCTAAGCACCGACACACACCACACCTAAGCACCGACACACACCACACCTAAGCACCGACACACACACACACACACCGACACACACCACACACATACACCGACACACACCACACCTAAGCACCGACACACACCACACCTAAGCACCGACACACACCACACACTTACACCGACACACACCACACCTAAGCACCGACACACACCACACACTTACACCGACACACACCACACCTAAGCACCGACACACACCACACCTAAGCACCGACACACACCACGCCTAAGCACCGACACACACCACACACACACACACACACACCACACCTAAGCACCGACACACACACACACACACCGACACACACCACACACATACACCGACACACACCACACCTAAGCACCGACACACACACACACACCACACCTAAGCACCGACACACACACACACACACACCGACACACACCACACCTAAGCACCGACACACACACACCGACACACACCACACACACACCGACACACACCACACACATACACCGACACACACACCACACCTAAGCACCGACACACACACACACACACACACACCATACACCGACACACACCACACCTAAGCACCGACACACACCACACACACACACCGACACACACCACACCGCTAGCCTAGCATAGCGTAATTGCCTAAGTCATATTTTGGCCAAATGTAGATATCTGCCTAACTCTACTCTCCTAACACTGCTGATTCACTGGGCATTATTGCCTCTATGACATCAGCCTATCAGAATGTTTGTTGTTACATTCCAAAATCACTATCTACCCAAGTCATCTCTTTGACATCATAGGCAGTTTTGACACTACATACAAAGACCCAATTATGATTAGAAATGTCATGCTGCTCTCTCTATTTGTCTGCTTCATGCTGATCATGTAGGATCATTAACTCAGTGTTGTTAAGGCCTTACTGTCGTCTCATGGTGGACACTAACAGTGTGTGGTTGTGTGTGGTTGTGTGTGGTTGTGCGTGGTTGTGCGTGGTTGGGTGTGTGTGGTTGTGTGTGGTTGTGTGTGAGCAGGAAGACAGAGCTGAGTGACTCCAGCGCCGTGCTGGAGGCCTTCAAGTTCATCGAGAGCGCCGAGGCGGAGTTCAGCGACGAGGAGGAGGACGAGGAGGGGGAGGGGAAGGACCGCACCATCATGGAGACGGGGACGGTGAGAACCTGTATTCAAGCGCTGCTCTTCCCGATACGGCGTGAGAGTCTGTATTTAGCCGCTATCTTGCGCGATATGGCGTGTGAGATCGCAGTGTAAAATGACTAGGGCTGTCCCAAACGACTATTTTTCTAACGATTAATCTAGCGATTATTTTTTCGATTAGTCTAACATTAAAAATGACACGTTTGATACTGCACCTGTGTTCACCTACTGTTTATAATGATTATGAAAGCACACATAGCGCATACCCAGCTCTAGTTGTCTGTAACAATGACATACCCAGCTCTAGTTGTCTGTAACAAGGACATACCCAGCTGTAGTTGTGTAACAAGGACATACCCAGCTGTAGTTGTGTAACAAGGACATACCCAGCTGTAGTTGTGTAACAAGGACATACCCAGCTGTAGTTCTGTAACAAGGACATACCCAGCTGTAGTTGTGTAACAAGGACATACCCAGCTGTAGTTGTGTAACAAGGACATACCCAGCTGTAGTTCTGTAACAAGGACATACCCAGCTGTAGTTCTGTAACAAGGACATACCCAGCTGTAGTCCTGTAACAAGGACATACCCAGCTGTAGTTGTCTGTAACAATGACATACCCAGCTGTAGTCCTGTAACAAGGACATACCCAGCTGTAGTTGTGTAACAAGGACATACCCAGCTGTAGTTGTGTAACAAGGACATACCCAGCTGTAGTTGTGTAACAAGGACATACCCAGCTGTAGTTCTGTAACAAGGACATACCCAGCTGTAGTTGTGTAACAAGGACATACCCAGCTGTAGTTGTAACAAGGACATACCCAGCTGTAGTTGTAACAAGGACATACCCAGCTGTAGTTGTGTAACAAGGACATACCCAGCTGTAGTTGTGTAACAAGGACATACCCAGCTGTAGTTGTGTAACAAGGACATACCCAGCTGTAGTTGTGTAACAAGGACATACCCAGCTGTAGTTCTGTAACAAGGACATACCCAGCTGTAGTTGTGTAACAAGGACATACCCAGCTGTAGTCCTGTAACAAGGACATACCCAGCTGTAGTTGTGTAACAAGGACATACCCAGCTGTAGTTGTGTAACAAGGACATACCCAGCTGTAGTTGTGTAACAAGGACATACCCAGCTGTAGTTGTGTAACAAGGACATACCCAGCTGTAGTTGTGTAACAAGGACATACCCAGCTGTAGTTGTAACAAGGACATACCCAGCTGTAGTTGTGTAACAAGGACATACCCAGCTGTAGTTGTAACAATGACATACCCAGCTGTAGTTGTAACAAGGACATACCCAGCTGTAGATCTGTAACAAGGACATACCCAGCTGTAGTTGTAACAAGGACATACCCAGCTGTAGTTGTGTAACAAGGACATACCCAGCTGTAGATCTGTAACAAGGACATACCCAGCTGTAGTTGTAACAAGGACATACCCAGCTGTAGTTCTGTAACAAGGACATACCCAGCTGTAGTTCTGTAACAAGGACATACCCAGCTGTAGTTGTAACAAGGACATACCCAGCTGTAGTTGTAACAAGGACATACCCAGCTGTAGTTGTAACAAGGACATACCCAGCTGTAGTTGTAACAAGGACATACCCAGCTGTAGTTGTAACAAGGACATACCCAGCTGTAGATCTGTAACAAGGACATACCCAGCTGTAGTTGTGTAACAAGGACATACCCAGCTGTAGTTCTGTAACAAGGACATACCCAGCTGTAGTTCTGTAACAAGGACATACCCAGCTGTAGTTCTGTAACAAGGACATACCCAGCTGTAGATCTGTAACAAGGACATATCCAGCTGTAGTCCTGTAACAAGGACATACCCAGCTGTAGTTGTGTAACAAGGACATACCCAGCTGTAGTTGTGTAACAAGGACATACCCAGCTGTAGTTCTGTAACAAGGACATACCCAGCTGTAGTTTAACAAGGACATACCCAGCTGTAGTTGTGTAACAAGGACAGCCTCTCTGTTCTCTGCTCCACAGATCATCAGGAAGAAGCCCTCCTCGTCCTCGTCCTCGTCACCAAGCCCGTCCCCCCGCATGGACACCAGCGAGGACCCCGACACGGAGGAGGCCATGAAGGGCTTCGACTTCCTGTCCAGCCCCGACGACATGGACACCTCGCCTGAGTCACGCAGCGCAGGGGACGGCACGGACTGGGGTGAGGAGGGGGAGGGGGGAGGGGAGGGGGAGGGCTGGGGGACAGACTGAGGTGAGGAGTGGGGGAGGACACGGACTGGGGTGAGGAGGGGGAGGGCTGGGGGACAGACTGGGGGAGTAAGGGGGGGAGACTCTATCAGACTGGGGGGAGTAAGGGGGAGACTATCAGACTGGGGGAGTAAGGGGGAGGGGAGGGGTGAGTAAGGGGGAGGGCAGGTGGACAGACAGTGTTTTAGTCAGTAACACAGGAGAGGACGTGTGACAGAGTAGAGCTGCTGTTCCTTTTACAACGTACCGTTTTTGATTTCAGATTTCACCGATGTCTTTTTCTTTTTCTTTCTTTTTTTTACAGATTTTTTTTTTTTTTACACGTGCCACACTAACCATTAAGTAACGTCATATTTGCCTATGGTATACATTTGTCAAAGCCGTTTAACTCATTAACTGCCAAAGAACTTTCCGGAAAACACTCACCAACCTCGAGTGCCAAGTGTTTTATGTGGTATTAGCCTAGCGTCATCATTTATGTGGTATTAGCCTAGCATCATCATTTATGTGGTATTAGCCTAGCATCATCATTTATGCATTTTCTGGTGAATAAATTCACTCTTGGCACTCTAGATTGTCGACAATTTTCGTGACTTTTTTTACCCCTGGCATTAAATTAGCTAATAGTTCCTAGTTCCTTGTTTCATTTATTTTATTTTCAGTCAGTTTCTCTTAATTTGTTTACCGATCGCAGATTGTTTACAATGTTACTGTCGTCCATCCCCATCCACATGCCATCGTCAGTCATAAGTCATGACTTTTGAGTTGTGACTTCTCTGCGTTAACCCTTTGTTGGTGGTCTGTTCTGTTTGTGTGTTTTGAGTCCTCCAAAATAAGCCAAAGTCTTTGTGTCTTGTGAAAGGAATTGACCTGATTCTCTTCCTGACTGTGTTTAGTATGTGACGACATGAGACCCACAAGTCTTCTACCCAAACAACTAACTAAGGGAACTGGTCTGGAAGCAATGTTATTATGGGGCAGTTCCTTTGTTTTGGTTGGTTGAGTTGTGGAGAATGTTTAATACCAGAAATAACATTTTAAGGGAATTCCTTAAAATGTTCTTTAGGGTTTTGAACATGAGGATGAGCTAGTATTTCAAAATGTGTTGAAGGATAATGCACATGGCTTGAAATGTATTCTTTGTATTTAATTTGACCCCGCCCCCCAAAAAATGTTGATCCAGTAAAGTAACATAGATGAATGTGAACAGACAAACGAACGCCCCAGTTTTGCATCAAGTCCCTTCTCTGGACACGCACTCGTCTCCAGGTGATGATGTCACAAGTGATGATGTCTCCAGGTGATAATGTCACTAGTAGAAGAACGAGAACTAGAAGATTCACCTGCACAGTGAGCGGCCCATCTTCTGTTTGGTGCTACTGGGCAGGGTTAGGGTTCAGGATTCAGGGGTCACCTCAGGACTGATGTCACTGTCAGGTGCTCTCCATCTTCCTTTACAACAGGGACGTCCTAGAGGCCTGCTCTCCTCGGGGGTTACGACCTTTGACCTTTCCTTTTTAAACATTCAACTGATCCCAGGTTAACACCAGAACAGCCGTGTCTATTTTACCTACTATAATAGTCTTTACAAAGGGAAGCTGCCATTTACACACAACGACCACTAGTTGGCCGTCTTGTAAATTATCCTGCTTCCTACACAGCAAAAAGAGCAAAATAGCTTCTTACTAACTTATCCTGATGTGATTTAGAAAATGTAAGGATACTGGGTGGTAGAACGCACATATCTAGGAAAAGTCATGAAAGGAGGGTCCTGAAATTTGATCGAGCGCAAAGATATTAAAACCCATGGCTGTTCTAGTGTTAAAGGACATTGGTCTAGGGGTGTTTGGTGGAGAAACCTCCAGGAGAGGGTTAGGTGCACCAGGTGTCCTGTACCTCGCCCGGCCCCACGGCCCCGTCCAGAGCTGCTTGTGAACATGAACAGACGGCCCTCTGGGTCTGGCTGACGGCCCCTCCAGAGCTGCTTGTGAACGGGCCTCCCGGTCTGGTTTTGTCCCCCTATGTAGAGAAGGACGAGCAGACCCTGTCTGAGGCCTGGGACGTGGACCAGGGCCTGATAACCAAACTCAAGGAGCAGTACAGGAAGGAGCGCAAGGGGAAAAAGGGGGTAAAGAGTAAGTCTCCCTCGGGCGCCTCCCTCGGCCTCCCTCTCTCTCTCTCTCTAGAGTTTTGAGAAATTCAAATCCAAAAGCCGTTAAATCGAGAACAAACATCTTCTTTCCAACCGCCCTCTTTCTCATCTTTTTTACGATAGACGCTCCGCTCCTTCTGGTTTTCTTATTTTTTCTGCCACTCTCGCCATAAGCTCTATCCTCGATTATGTCTGTGTTGTCCTCTGTCCTGTGAGAAAGTTTGTGTTCTCTGTGTGTCACTGTGTACACTACATCCTCTGTTGGGTTTCTGTTTTTTCTGTTGTTTTTTTGTTCCACGCTCCTCCGCCTCTCCTCTCTGTCAGTGTTGTCTCTCGTTGCCCTGTCACGGTCCGTGTCTAACATCTCATCCCTTCATGGATATTGGCACTTTTCTCTCTCTATATATTGGTGGTATTGTCGTCCTATCATCATCATCATCGTCATCTGTGTCACCAACATATACGGTATGTGTAGTTTTAATGTCCTAGGTTGATTCCAGTCAAAGTTTAAACTGGATTTAGTCTGACAGGAATCAAACAAGCAACAGAATCACCTGGTACCGGTACTATCACCCTCTTGTGGTTGGTTGTTATTGAAGTGCACAGATATAAAATATACTGTAGCATTTGACTCACTTGCACTTGGACTCCAACCTTGGCAAGGCAAGTTTATATGTACAGCACATTTCATACAACAGGGGCAATTCAAAGTGCTTTACATACATTATTTAAAAATACAGCAAGAGGAGCATAGTAAGAAAATAAAAATGACAATGAATAAAAGCAAATATAAGAAGTAAATAGATAAAACATTGAATAAGACAATAGTTAATGGAAAAAATACATTGATAGAAGTGTTTGTGTTTAATCATAACTGGTGCAAAACATTAAGGTTTTTTATATAGATTTAACAACATTATAAGACTAATGAATAAAAAGATATAGACAAAAGTGTTGTTACTGCAACTGTATCCAAGCGCTGCTCTTCCTGATACGGCGTGTGAGATCGCAGTGTAAAATGACACGTTTACTCTCCATAGACCTTGGTGGGGGTGTCTCAGCAGGTGTGGCACAGGAACCTTTGCTTCCACCAGTTCTAGTCACACCAAGTCACCTCCATTGTTCTTAGTTCCAGTCCAGTTCCAGTTGATGAAAACTGAAAACATTCCAGTGCAGTCTCAGTCCACAAAAACCCCAAAACATTTTGGTCGAGTTTTAGTCGCTGACTACGGCTAGACTCAAATGTTTTGGGGGGTTTTCGTGGACTGAAATTGCACTGGAATGTTTTCAGTTTTCATCAACTGGAACTGGACTGGAACTAAGACAAATGGAGGAGGTGACTTGGTGTGACTAGAACTGGTGTGCATCTTCATCTAAACACCAAAGACTACAAAATTAACACTGCACAGGAACCTTTGCTTCCTCGTGGGCTCATATCTACCCCCAGCTGTGTTAGACCCCTGTCCTCCAACCCCCCACCTGCCCACCCCAAGTCCTGGAGACACACGCCCCACCAACATCATCTGATATCATACAACGCTTTTTCTTTCTCTTCAGTTCCAACTATCACAGACTCTCAGCTGCTGTCTCTCTTTTTAATTTGTATTTGTTTCCTCTCTACAGGTTATTGTTTACTTCCTGGTTTTACATTCTTCTTTCTTTCTTTCTTCTTATTGGTTTATTTCCACTCTGCACTGTCTGATAGTTTCTCCCTTTGATAAATCTGCTTTTCATAATAGCGCTTTTTGTTATCATAGTACAGTAATCTCTTTACAATAAGACTTCCCCCCACCCACCCACCCCTCTCTCTCTCTCTCTCTCTCTCTCTCTCTCTCTCTCTCTCTCTCTCTCTCTCTCTCTCTCTCTCTCTCTCTCTCTCTCTCTCTCTCTCTCTCTCTCTCTCTCTCTCTCTCTCTTTACATAATGTGTATCTCTTGTGTATCTCTTCATCACTGTGTGTTGTGTGCTGATGTTTATAAAGCTCTCACTGGGCACAGCACCAGAATATCTGAAATACCTTTTGCTAGCATATCAGCCCAATAGAGCTCTCAGGTCTTTTGCTAGCATATCAGCCCAATAGAGCTCTCAGGTCTTCTGACGCTGGTTTTCTCTGTGTACCACATGTACAAAAGAAGAGATTTGGTGAGGCTGCATTCTCATTTTATCCACCCAGATTGTGGAATGCACTGCCAGTTTACATTAGGGATGCAACCCCAGCAAATATGTTCAAGTCAAGACTAAAAACCAATCAAATGATGATTATATAATAATAATAATAATAATACCTTTTATTTGTATAGCGTTTTTCCTGTATACGTTGCAGCTCAAAGTGCTCCGAGAATCATTATATAATCATCATTTAATTATTTAGTCAATTAAAGGCAATATTAAAACGATGGGTTTTTAGTCTTGACTGGTGCTGTGCCAGTGAGAGCTTTATAAACAAGCAGAAGGATCTTGAAATCTATTCTGATTCTATAATGAGCTGCAACGTTTGCAGGAAAAGTGCAACACAAATAAAAGTTATTATTATTATTATTATTATGATTATTATTATTATTGTTATAATCAGGGTTCCCACGCTGGTCTTAAAAAGCCTTAAAATCCAGCAAACCATACTTCAAGGCCTATAAAGGTCTTGAATATCAGTTATTCGGTCTAAAAATTAGGTGCTAGGTCTTAAAAATAAGATACTGCAAGGAAATCAGTCCGACCGCATCTATTTACACAGAAATTAATCAAGCTGGAACCCCCAAAAATGCCAATTCGCTTCCTTTTCTGTCTGTATGGTAGTGAAATCCCTAATTTCATCACCTAGAGGATGACAAAAAGCTATCATACAGTGTCTAATACAAATAGGTCCAATCCAATCCATCTATCCAAAGAGGTCTAAAAAAAAAAGGGTCTAAAAAGGTCTTAAATCTGACGTGTAGGAGCCCTGTGTAACGCTGTCTCTCCCTGGCGGTGTGCCCAGGGCCTAACCGGTCCAAGCTGCAGGACATGCTGGCTAACCTGCGGGACGCGGAGGAGATGAGCCCCTCCCTGCAGCCCTCTGCCCCCCCCCACGCCCGCCCCACCGTGCCGCGGCTCAGCGACCACGAGGCCAACCGCACCGACGAAGGTACTATTTATTTATTTGTTTATTTAAAAGGGACAATTGACAGTCATTGACTCTCCCTGAATTAGCTGAGTAGCTAAATGACATCAGCAGTCCCTGGGCAGGTAAACCCACAGGGGAAATACGGCCTCAGATGTTGCAAACAATTTAAAACAGAATTACAGACATAGTTAAATCACATAACTACAGGAAATAAAAACATCATGCTTTACACTCAAGAAAACATTACATCAAATATTACATCATAAAAAAATTAAAGAAAGAAAAATGTTTTGGGTCACATGATTGGTTATCTATCCCCTCGTCTTCATTCACTGGATTAATAGCAGAAGAAGAAGATTATAAAATAGTTTTGGCACTTTTTTTTGTGGAAATTTCTTGGAAAGTGGAAACTCCTGAACATACATGAGATTGAGACATCTTTCATGGTGCCCTGTATTAGCTTAGCTCTAATGAGCGGTCATTGATTGGTGATTGACTGTGGCTTTTCTGTTTCCCCCAGTGGAGGCTCTGACTTTCCCGCCGACCTCAGGGAAGTCGTTCATCATGGGGGCTGACGAGGCCATGGAGAGCGAGCTGGGCCTGGGGGAGCTGGCGGGGCTCACGGTGGCCAACGAGGCCGACAGCCTAGCCTACGATGTGAGTATCTCAGCCTAGCCTACGATGTGAGTATCTCAGCCTAGCCTACGATGTGAGTACCTCAGCCTAGCCTACGATGTGAGTACCTCAGCCTAGCCTATAGGGCTGCAACGATTAGTCGACATAATCGACGACGTCGATCATAAAAACTCGTCGACGTGGAATTTTAGTGTCGACTAATCGTATATAAAAAATAACAAAAAAAACGTTTATTTTTTTTTATTTTTTTTTTTCGGGAGCCATGCAAGAATCAGCTGGGTAAGTTTTAGCTAACGTTGTTAGCCAACTGGCTAATGTTATATTGTTAGGGTCGTAATGTTTATGTTAGCTTTACTGTTACATGTTGGAAAACAACGTCCCATGGACAGGGCTGTACATGCTATGAGCGTTTGTGCTATTAATTTATTTGCCCTGTGGCACGCGTGTGACAGACAGAGGCGCTTGTATGTAACGTTACGTAGCAGGGGTTTTCCATGTTGAAGCCAGGAGAACGCGAGATGAAATGAAGTGAGGGGTGGTCGCTATTAAAATACCAGGTAGTCATGGTGGATGATCATGAATGATGCTTGATAAGTGAATGCTATTTCAGTTATGTTGAGTCCACCAGCGAGCTGTCTGTAAGATAAACAGCGCCAAGCGTAGCCTACTAACGTGAGCTGTCTGTAGTCTAGCCAGCAATGCTAGCTAGCCAATCAACTAGCTCTGTGAGCAGCTGTAGCTTGGCGTAACGTTAGGCTAGATAGCTAGTTAAGCCGGATTTATGCTTCTGCGTCGACATTTACACGCAGCGAAAAGCCACACGACTAATCGCGACTAACCGAAAAAATAATCGACAGATTAGTCGACTACCAAAATAATCGTTAGTTGCAGCCCTACTAGCCTACGATGTGAGTCTCAGCCTAGCCTACGATGTGAGTATCTCAGAACAAAGCTAACAGCCTCGCCTACGATGTGAGTATCTCAGAACAAGGCTAACAGCCTAGCCTACGATGTGAGTATCTCAATAGAACAAGGCTAACAGCCTAGCCTACGATGTGAGTACCTCAGGAGAAGACCATGGACGTTAGACCAGGATGGGTGAGGAGGAGAGAGGAGACATAGGGACAACTAACCTTATGGCTAAATTACACCGCCAACCTTACCGCAGCGGCGCGTGTGCGTGGCGGAACTTACATTTTTTCAAATTAGACTCGGTATGAGCTGAGGTACGGTAAGGTTGACGCACCCAGTGTAATTTGGGCCTTAGAAAGTCAACTGTATCTCTCTTGAGACAGAAGGACTAACCTTTAGTAACCAACTGCCTCAGGCCAACTGTCACTACAGTGAGCATAGCCAGCCCTCTCTACCACTGGCCCCTTGTGCTAAACACCGGTAGCCGGTACCAGTAGAATTGTTTACATTCAAACACGAATTTAACAACATGCAAAGCGATGGAAGGAAGATAGCACTGTAGCTGTTGCTACTTGCTTGGTCTTATTCATGACGTCACATTCCCTTCTTCCCTCAGATCGCCAACAACAAGGACGCCCTGAGGAAGACGTGGAACCCCAAGTTCACCCTGCGGAGCCACTTCGACGGCATCCGCGGCCTGGCCTTCCACCCCGTAGAGCCGGTCCTGGTCACGGCCTCGGAGGACCACACGCTCAAGATGTGGAACCTCCAGAAGACCGCCCCCGCCAAGAAGTGAGACCACCCGCTATGTCCCTTCACAAATGCCTAACGCAGCGGTTCTCAAACCTCTCCTCACGGACCCCCAGCCGCTCCACTTATTTGATCTGTTCCACCACCAGCACACCTGATTCAACTAATCAAGTACAAAGCAATTATGATTTGTAATTGATTAGTTGAACATTATATCACAATTCCAAGGTGTATGTAGACTTCTGACTTCAACTGTAAAGGGTTTTCACAGTTTTCTGACTCCCTTCCCCTTTCTCTCTCTCTCTCTCTCTCTCTCTCTCTCTCTCTCTCTCTCTCTCTCTCTCTCTCTCTCTCTCTCTCTCTCTCTCTCTCTCTCTCTCTCTCTCTCTCTCTCTCTCTCTCTCTCTCTCTCTCTCTCTCTGCAGGAGTGCCTCCTTGGATGTGGAACCCATCTACACCTTCAGGGCCCACAGGTAAACACCCTCACCTCCCCCTCACCTCACCTCACCTCATCCCACCCTCTAGTTCCAAATTTCCAGATTCCAATGTCCATGTGACCATGTGTGGGAACATGACTTACCTCTCTCTCTCTGCGTAGGGGGGCTGTGCTGTGTGTGGTCATGACTTACCTCTCTCTCTCTGCGTAGGGGGGCTGTGCTGTGTGTGGTCATGACTTGTCTCTCTCTCTCCGTAGGGGGGCTGTGCTGTGTGTGGTCATGAGCAGTACGGGGGAGCAGTGTTTCAGTGGGGGGGTGGACGGCACCATCCAGAGCTGGAACACCCCCAGCCCCAACATAGACCCCTACGACTCTTACGGTGAGGAGACCACCTGCCTACCAACCATCTCTGTCTACCAACCATCTCTCTCTACCAACCATCTCTCTCTACCAACCATCTCTGTCTACCAACCATCTCTGTCTACCAACCATCTCTGCCTCCCAACCATCTCTGGGGCATTAGGAAACTCCAAAAAGAAGAGATAGATAGATAGTTAGTTTTCATTTGACAATCATGAAATGTACCTAAAAAGGTATTATTATCAATGCCATATGTCCTACACTTACATGGGCTGTCGAGGAATGAACATTCAATACAATACTAGGATTTATTTCTGTGTGTGTGTGTGTGTGTGCTTGTGTGTGTGTATGTGTGTGCTAGTGTGTGTGCTAGTGTATGTGCTTGTGTGTGTGTGTGTATGTGCTTGTGTGTGTGTGTGTGTGTGTATGTGCTTGTGTGTGTGCTTGTGCATGTGGGGGGGGAGGGGGGGTGTTGAGGGTAGGGTAGGAAGGGGGGAGGAGGGGGTAGAGGGTAGGGTAGGGAGTTGGAGGGGTAGGAAGGGGGGAGGAGGGGGTTGAGGGTAGGGTAGGGAGTTGGAGGGTAGGCAGGTAGGTTTTCAGACCAAAATTGGGGGAATTTAACTTTTTTTTCTGTTCCTGGTTGTCATAGAGCCGTCGGTCCTGCGGGGGGCACTGTGTGGCCACAGTGACTCGGTGTACGGGCTGGTCTACAGCAGCGTGCACCAGCGCCTGCTGTCCTGCTCCGGGGATGGCACGGTGAGGCTGTGGGACGCCAGCACCACCGCCCCCGCCCTGGCCGTGTTCAACGAGGACAAAGGTACTGAGGCACACAGAGACACACAGAGACCTAGAGAGACACACAGAGACCTAGAGAGACACACAGAGACCTAGAGAGACACACAGAGACACACAGAGACACACAGAGACACACAGAGACCTAGAGAGACACACAGACACACAGAGACACACAGAGACACACAGAGACACACACAGACACACAGAGACACACAGAGACCTAGAGAGACACACAGAGACACACAGAGACCTAGAGAGACACACAGAGTCACACAGAGACACACAGAGACCGAGAGAGACACACACTGACACACACAGACCTAGAGAGACACACAGAGACACAGAGACCTAGAGAGAGACACAGAGACCTAGAGAGAGACACAGAGACACAGAGACCTAGAGAGACACACAGAGACACAGAGACACAGAGACCTAGAGAGACACACAGAGACACAGAGACACAGAGACCTAGAGAGACACACAGAGACACAGAGACCTAGAGAGACACACAGAGACACACAGAGACCTAGAGAGACACACAGAGACCTAGAGAGACACACAGAGACCTACAGAGACACATAGAGACACACAGAGACCTACAGAGACACACAGAGACCTACAGAGACACACATAGACCTACAGAGACACACAGAGACACACGCTTGTTTAACTGAGATGTTTCGATGTTTTATTTATTTCTGTCTGGTCCAAAAAATATAGTTTAAAGCAATGTTTTTGTGAGAAAATGTAGTAGAGTAGTAGTCTGAGAATGTTTTTTGATTGTGTGTGTGTGTGTGTATATCTGTGTCTGGGTTTCCGTTAACCGGTAATTACCGGTCTTTGTCCGATAAAATCTGTTGAAGTCCGACATATTTAAACCTCTTCGGTCATAATGTCCGGTGAAAATAATTCCCTCTAAGCACAATTTGAATACAATTTGCTAAAATTAATTTGTCACATATTCTGATTCCTTCTACATTAAAAAAGACGAATATATAGGCTATATGTTTTATTTTATTATTAATGTGTAGACTAGCCTACGCGATGAACAAACAGCGGCAGGGTTGCCAGATGGGATTGTCAATTTACAGCCTAACTAGTCCGCTAAATAACCGCTAAACCCAGTAGCCCATTCGGCGGTAACCCGCCCCATCTGGCAACCCTGTCTCTCAACGGCGCGAGTAGTTTAGTCAGTTAATTTAGTTTGATCTAGTCTAAATAAAACCACTGCAGTGACTGGAGTCAAGGTTATTGTTCTGCGTGTTTTGGATGTGCTAGAGCACAGTGAATGACCACCGAGGGCCGTGAGATGCGGCTAGTAAAGGACGCTAGCCATCTCAACCCCGTTCATTGATTGAGCCTGCCGTGCCCGTTCCAGCCCTGAGTCGGGAGAAGTACTACGGGAGTAGTGCGCTACTATCGACAACCTGGGCTACTGGTACCATTAATTAGGATTGATTAGATTAGGTTGACAATACCACACTACATTTGAGTTTAGGGATATCAATGTTATATATTTGTGTATGTTTTATCTTTATGTATTAAATGTTATAATTGTTCCACATTTGAGACCTGTCTTCCCCCCACTCAGTTATTCAGTCGGTGTCCATCATTTAAGTTAAATTTAGTCTATCTATAGTGAATTTGAATTTATAGTTGAATTTGTGCCACTAAGTTGAAGTAGTCCACGGGTGTGTATCCCCCCCGATACATCCTCCTCATTCTCATACTCCGGAGTCCGAGTTAGTATGATTTGACAGGCAGCTACACTTAATGCCTTCCCAATCAGCGAGACGTGGTTATAGAATTGACGTTGTTTTATTGATAAAAAGGGTAAAACTGAAAAGAGAATATAAAAAACGTACATTACTGTCGTGAAACTATTTAACACACTTCAGTTAACGTAATGTGGAGTCCGTTCATTGATCGATCGATGCAGTCCGTTCAAATAGCCATCAAAAGCTAAACTAGGCATACTTAAAATTACCAATTACATACTCAAATCCCATTAATGCAATTGAAATAAACATCTTAAAGTAGCCTACAGTCGTAATTCAAAGTAGCAAAGGTGACTAGGCTGCCCAGTGTGGCGCGCGTGCAGCCCTGGACATATTATGCCATAGCGCATGCGAATCATGAAAGCCTATATTATTATATAGTTCGCGATCTAATCGTATCGGATGAGAAACAGACATTAAATGGCATAGGCCTATATAGGCTACACAACAGCTAATCACCGTGACAAACACCTATATTATATTCTAATATGATGACCGGAATTTCTCCCGTTTGTCCGACACATTGAAATCTTCCCGGACACGTTGACCGGCACCAATTTTTTCTAACGGAAACCCTGATCTGTGTGTATATCTGTGTGTATCTGTGTGTGTGTGTGTGTGTGTGTGTGTGTGTGTGTGTGTGTGTGTGTGTGTAGAGCTGGGCGTGCCCTCCTCAGTGGACCTGGTCTGCAGTGATCCGGCCCACCTGGTCTCGTCCTTCACCAGCGGCCGGGTCGGCCTGTTCAACATGGAGACACAGCAGCTGGTCCTCAGCCTGGAGTCCACCGTGGAGACTGGTACGTCTGGAGGGGGGGGGTGTGTGTGTGTGTGTGTGTGTGTATGTGTGTGTGTGTGTGTCAGGTAAATCTGGAGTCCACTGTAGAGGTGATGAGTGTTTTGAGCAGGGTTCCCGCGCTGGTCTTAAAAAGTCTTAAAGTCTAAAATCCAGCAACCCAATCTACAAGGCCTAAAAAAGGTCCCAGATTCCAGTTATTCAGAATCAGAATCAGAATCAGAATCAGAAGACTTTTATTGCCATGGCATGTAAACATGTTAGGAATTTGGTTTGGTACAATGGAGCACGGTTTACAACAGGACAGGTGCAAGACAGGACAAGACAGTGCAAACCAACATCAAAGTGCAAGAGTCATAATTAATATAAATATAAAGTGCAGAGATCAAGTGTTCAAGTGTTCATATCCAGACAGTCCAAAGCTCTCTGGGTGGGGGTGGAGGGAGGGTAGATAGATAGGGGTCAGGTCAGGGGGGGGGGGGGGGGGGGGCAGCGGCATTTAGGAGCCGGATGGCTGTGGGGAAAAAGCTGTTTGTATGTCGGGCCTTCACAGTTTTTAGGGACTGCGCGCACCCTCCTGCCTGAGGGGAGCGGGGCGAAGAGACCGTGTCCTGGGTGTGCGGGGTCAGCCATGATCTTCCTGGCCCTCCCCAAAGCCCTACTTTTAAACAGGGCCTCAAGGGGGGGCAAAGGGCAGCCAATCGGGTCTAAAAATTAGGTGCTAGGTCTTACAAATGAGATCCTGCAAGGAAATCAGTCCGACCACATCTATTTACACGGAAATTAATCAAGCTGGAACCCCAAAAATGCCAATTCGCTTCCTTTTATGTCTGTATGGCAGTGAAATCCCTAACTTCATCACCTCGAGGATGACAAAAAGCTATCATATGATGCTGCGAATAGGTCTAAAATGATATCCAAAGAGGTCGAAAAAAGGTGACTTAAATGTGACTTGTTGAAACTTGTAGGAACCCTGTTGATCCAAGTACAACGCTCGTAGTCTTAGATGTGTCCAGGACATTTTGGTTTTCAGTGATCCAGTTCAGTACTGTCTGCAGCTCTGGTGGATGCCATCCTGGATAGTGAGAGGGTCTAATGTGTCTGTGTGTCTCAGGCACCCCCTGTCAGATCAACAAGGTCCTGAGCCACCCCACGCTCCCCATCACCATCACCGCTCAGGAGGACCGACACATCAAGTTCTTCGACAACAACACAGGTGAGAACCCAGAACCAGGTTATCCATTCTCTGTATATATATGGGATAGATGGGGACAAGGCATCTGGCCATTCTCGTATCCACGCCGGCATGGTTTGCGCATTGCCCTGACAGTTGTTTACTGGCCCATTTTCGAGAAATAACATTTGGTTAGAATTCTATAAAAGTGGGTCGCAACTGAACTTAACGACCATGGGAAGATGAGAACCACTGGTGTGTCCCAGCCTCAGCCTGTTCTGTCTAAAAGAGTTGAGCTAGAATGTGTGCATGCATGAATGAATACCCACAACTGCTTCTCTGTCAGTAACATTGAGTCTCTGTAATAATTTGCAGGGAAGCTGATCCACTCCATGGTGGCCCATCTGGACGCCGTCACCAGTCTGGCTGTCGACCCCAACGGACTCTATCTGATGTCCGGCAGTGAGTATCAGTATTTATGTCTCTGTTTATGATTTAGTCTGATCCTTGTAGGCGTCATTATACAGCGGATAGGTCCGGTCCTTTGTCTCTATTGGTCAGTTTGGTCCATTGTCTCTATTGGTCAGTTTGGTCCATTGTCTCTATTGGTCAGTTTGGTCCATTTTCTCTATTGGTCAGTTTGGTCCATTTTCTCTATTGGTCAGTTTGCGTTCCAGCCGTGCCGATATCCATGACATACGCACGGCTTCTCGTTCCATAACGCTTAATTATTCCCTTCCTAACTTCTCCCCTTCTCTCCAGGTCACGACTGTTCGATCCGCCTGTGGAACCTGGACAGTAAGACCTGCATCCAGGAGTTCACCGCCCACCGCAAGAAGTTCGACGAGTCGATCCACGACGTGGCGTTCCACCCGTCAAAGTGCTACATCGCCAGCGCCGGGGCTGACGCTCTCGCCAAGGTGTTCGTATGATGCGGAGCCCCCCTCCCCCCGGGCCCCAGCCCCCCCCGCCCCCCTGACACAGCCTCCTCTTCACGTCAGGGACCAGCGGAGATACGAGGAGGGACAGGACCTTAAAGGCGTGGGGTCCACTCCCCCCCCCCACACACACACAGCCCCCCTCCTCTAGCTACCGGTTTCCTGTTTGACGTTTGGTGGATTGTGGATCGTGTTAGAGCCACTTCGCCCCCTCAGAGTAGCCCCCCCTGACTCCAGAGGGGCCGGGGGGGCCTGTGGTTGTCTGGGAGGCTGTTAGGAGGAGAACTGCTTTGGGGGAGACAAGGCTCTGTACTCCACTCCCCCGTGTCTACCATCCAGGCAGGCCTGGGTGTGACCTGTCACAGAGCTCCTAGAGACGGACCACCACACACGCTGACTGACGCCTAATGCCCTCCACAGCTAAGGGGGGGTTAGGACAAGTGTTGATAGTGTGGACTTAAAGATCTGGGGCTCCATGCCTATCCTCTATCCCGCCCCTCCCCCCCCCCCATCCCCACAGCATCATGCCCCACCTCCTCAGCTTTCTGGCCTCCATTCCAGTCCCCTCAGACTAGTGTGGGCTGTTACCTACTTCTACTTCAAGTCAGGTTTAGTGTTTTGATGTGATGGGAGATGTTGGGTACTAAAGGTCAAAGGTCACCCTCTCGCATTTCTCTGCTTTCCGAGACAGACTGACTTTACCTGCCTTCGCTTTTCCTTTTTGAAACACTTATTGACAAAAATGTGCCTTTGCTTTAAAAAGGTCTTGAAATGTTATTTGAACAAACATCTTTTGGGGGGGTTGGGGGGGGAGAGCGGGGAGGGAGAGGAGGGGGAAGAGGTGGAGGTGGGGAAAGGTTGTCACCAACGGTGTCCATTTAAAAATCTATATTAAAAAAAAGTTAAAAAATAAAAATACCTTGGATGTAAAATTACAAATACTTATAATAAACATAAAATATATATTCAGTCTTAAAAACGTATTGTGCTGCGTTTCAGTTGGAGTGCTCCTTTTTGATAACTCGTGTGGGTGGCGGTTCAGGTTTGTGCTGTACAAAGCTACAACGTTGGCAGAGTGAAACAGACTTTTAAAAAGTTAAACATTTCCTGTTCGTTAGAATGACTAGTTGCTATACACTGCAGAGAAATTAAATTATAAATTATGTCTCCAAGTAAACCATCTGGTTATGTTATATGAGCGCAGTGTGGTAACAGCAGCTGTCCCTCCATCTTTAGAAGAAGTCTGGGCTCTGGTGTTCTCTGGTTCTGAGTGAAGAGGCTTGTGTCGTCGTGCTGGACAAGCTCTTCGTCTGCTTTGGTGCGTCATGGGAAGATCCAGAAACGACCCCGGGGTTTGGTTTGTAAACAGTACGTGTGTACAGTTCTACATGGTGTGTGTTGCGTCCAAAGCTGAGAGAAGATTGTCCCCAGATCTACAGATCTACAGTCACACATACATACAGTGGATCATTTGGAGAAAGAGAGAATCCCATTTCTAGTCATACAAATCAATCAAAGATATTCATGTACTTAAAAGTTAAATGAGCCATTTTATCCCTGTCACTGGTTTGTATATGAAAGTTTGTTCAAATTAAAACTGCTGTCAAATCTGGTTTGTGTCTTTTAATTTGACATGTTGAGAAGTAGAGGTGTGTGTACCTAAACAGGAGCTCTGCTGCTCGTCATCCAAAGGCAGGTACCATACACCATACTACCATACTCCATACTCAAGCAGTTTGGGTTTGGGGGTGGCTGTGTCTCAGGAGGTAGAGGCTGTGTCTCAGGAGGTAGAGTCGCCGTTTAATGATCACAAGGTTGGCAGATCGGCGGTTCGAGCCCCGGCTGGCCACATGTCGAAGTGTCCTTGGGCAAGACACTGAACCCCAAAATTGCTCCCAGTGAGCGGGCCGGCGCCTTGCATGGCAGCTTGCCGCCATTGGTGTGTGAATGGGTGAAAGAGACGCCGTTGTAAAGTGCTTTGGAGCAGCAAAAAAGGCGCTATATAAGTGCAGTCCATTTACCATTTTGAGTTCAATGATGTGACCAAAGCACAGACTACCAATTCAGGGTATTTTCATAGTATTGCCGTTGATATCTACTTTATCATGAAGGAATACAAGCAGTGCTTTATTTACAGTATATAGTGCCCCCGTTTGATGTAATAAGTATTTGCACAAATTAACTTGCATATGAAAGTATACCAAAATAGCCTAACTGTTAATATTTTTGTTTTAGATATATTTTGTCATTTGTTTTTGCAAGCCTGCAACTATCAACCCTGGATACATTACGTGACGTTAAAATTATAAGGTTCTATCTCCATTTTTGTTAGATTTGTAGTTTTTTTACATAATCTGATCCATTAGGTGTTTATTAATGCCTGTGTGGTGTTATTTTTTTAAATGTTGACATTTTTTAGTTAGTAATTCATAAAATACAAAGGTTCCATCTCACAAAACATAACGGAATGTACAAACTTTGACGCTCTATCTCTGAACTGCCCTAAACGGAGATAGAACCTTATCATTCTAAGATCACAAACTCTGGATGTTTTCGGTCAGATCAGGCAAGTCAGGACAGAACGGGTTTGAACACTTATTCATACCCTGATGTCGCCATGGGCATGAATGAGTTAATCATATTACCATGACTGAGAATGTCACAGGGACAGAGCAGGAGATCCAGTCTCTCGTTCGTGGTACTGATGAGGGGTTATATACAGTACAGGCCAAAAGTTTGGACACACCTTCTCATTCAATGCGTTTCCTTTATTTTCATGACTATTTGGTACATTGTAGATTCTCACTGAAGGCATCAAAACTATGAATGAACACATAGGAATTATGTATTTAACAATAAAGTGTGAAATAACTCTAAATATGTCTTATATTTTAGATTCCTCAAAGTAGCCACCCTTTGCTTTTTTGTTGTTAATAAAATATATACAGTATATCTCAAAAGTGAGTACACCCTTTAGATTTTTGCAAATATTCTGTTATATCCTTTCAGGGGATAACATTATCCTACTGAAACTTTGATATAACTTAAAGTAGTCAGTGTGCTGCTTGAATAACAGTATAGATTTATTGTCCTTTGAAAATTACTCAGTACACAGCTGTTAATGTCTAAACAGCTGGCAACAAAAGTGAGTACACCCCATAGTGAACATGTCCTAATTGTGCCCAATGATGTTGTTTTCCCGCCCTGGTGTCATGTGACTCGTTAGTGTTACAAGGATTCAGGTGTAAATGATAAGCAGGGCTGTTAAATTTGGTGTTTTGGGCACAATTCTCTCTGAATGCTGGACAACATGGCACCTCATGGCAAGGAACTCTGAGCGGCTGAAAAAAAGGATTATTGCGCTTCACAAAGATGGCCTTGGCTATAAGAAGATTGCCAACACCCTGAAAATGAGTTGCAGCACAGTGGCTAAGATCATACAGCGGTTTTACAGGACAGGTTCCACTCGGAACAGGCCTCGCCAGGGTGGGGAAAGAAGTTGAGTCCACGTGCTCATATCCAGAGGTTGGTTTCCAAAAATAGACGTGCAAGTGCTTCCAGCATTGCTGCAGAGGTTGCAGAAGTGGGATGTCAGCCTGTCAGTGCCCAGACCATACGCCGCACACTGCATCAAATCGGTTTGTATGGCCGTCGCCCCAGACAGAAGCCTCTTCTGAAACCGATGCATAAGAAAGCCCGCAAACAGTTTGCTGAAGACAATGAATTCAAGAACATGAGTTACTGGAACCATGTCCTGTGGTCTGATGAGACCAAAATAAACCTGTTTGGGTCAGATGGTGTCCGGCGTGTGTGGCGGCACCCTGGTGAGGAGTACCAAGACAAATGTGTTTTGCCTACAGTCAAGCATGGTGGTGGCAGCATCATTGTCTGGGGCTGCATGAGTGCTGCCGGCACTGGGGAGCTGCATTTCATTGAGGGACACATGAATTCCAATATATACTGTGACATCCTGCAGCAGAGCATGATCCCCTCTCTTCGGAAACTGGGCCGTAGGGCAGTTTTCCAACATGATAATGAATGAATGATGAATGAATGAATGGACTTTATTGTCATTGCTACAGTACAGGTACCAAACAACGAAATTTAGGAGGGGTGGCTCCCCTGGTGTTAGGAAAGGGAAGAAAAAAAAACTTTAAAAAAAAAAATCACAAGAAGGGAAGGAGCTGGTTTTACATAAATAAAGGCTATGTACACTATCCACTGTACTATACTGTACAGATAGACGACTGGGGTTGTCATATTGCACAATAGTATTGTTTCACGTTATTTAAAGTGTCACAGTTTGCAGGCTTGAAATGTACATGTTTGTGCCTCAGCACTACACCTGATTTTTTCAGTCCAGCAGCTGCCATACAATCCGTCCAGACTGTCCAGGGCCCAGAACTTAGGTCTTTGCTGTGTTCAGGGCCTGGACGGCCCTGTGGTAGAAGCTGTTCTTCAGTCTGTTTGTCTTAGCGGCCAGGGTCCTGAACTGCCTTTTCGAGGGCAGCCTGGTAAAGTGTTCGTACCCAGGGTGGGTCGGGTCCCTGGAGATCTTGGAGGCCTTCCTGAGACAGCGTGTGTTGTACAGCTCTTCCAGAGAGGGGAGGGGGGCGCCGGTGATCTTCTGTGCTGTTCTCACGACTCTCTGTAGCGCATTTCTCTCCGCTGTTGTGCAGCTGGAGAACCAGTTGCAGATGCCGTAGGTGAGGATGCTCTCCACTGCGCCGCGGTAGAAGGTCACCAGTATCTCCTGCTTGCTGTGTTCCTTCCTGAGGACTCTCAGGGTGTATAGCCGTTGTTGTGCCCTCTTGATGGTGCCTTTTGTGTTGTCCTTCCAGGTCAGGTCATCCCGCATGTGCATCCCCAGGAATCGGAGGGTTGAGATTCTCTCCACGCTCTCTCCGTCGATGAGCAGGGGCTGGATCTCAGACTTTTTCCTCCTGAAGTCTACGATGATTTCCTGGGTCTTTGACTTGTTCAGCAGCAGGTTGTTAACCTTGCACAGCTTGCTCAGTTGCTCTACCTCATCCCTGTACGCCGCCTCGTCCCCCCCCGAGATGCATCCCACCACGGTGGTGTCGTTTGCAAACTTTACGATGGAGTTGCTGGGGTGGACGGGGGTGAAGTCGTAGGTGTAGAGGTTGTAGAGGATGGGGCTTAGCACGCAGCCCTGGGGGGTCCCAGTGCTGAGTCTGAGGGCTGTGGAGGTGTGGGGGCCCACCCGCACCCTCTGGGGGCGGTCGGTCAGGAAGTCCTTGATCCACGCACATATAGAGTGTGATAGACCCAGGTCTAGTAGTTTGGTCACTAGCCTGTCTGGAAGGATGGTGTTGAAGGCGGAGCTGAAGTCCACGAAGAGCAGTCTCGCGTAGCTGTTTCCCCTCTCCAGGTGGGATAGAGTGGCGTGGAGAGTCGTCGCGATGGCGTCCTCTGTGGACCTGTGGGCTCTGTAGGCGAACTGGTATGGATCCAGGTTGGGCGGGAGGCATGTGAGTATGTGGGCCCGGACTAGTTTCTCGAAGCACTTCATGATGATTGGTGTGAGTGCCACCGGGCGGTAGTCGTTTAGGCAGCTCACCGTACTTTTCTTCGGGACTGGGATGATAGTTGAGGTTTTCAGGCAGGGTGGGATGGTGGCCTGGGACAGGGACTGGTTAAAGATGTTGGTGAAAACCCCGGCCAGCTGGTCGGCGCAGTCTCTCAGCACCCGTCCCAGGACGCCATCCGGCCCCGAGGCTTTCCTGGGGTCCACCGCCTTCAGTACGCGTCTCACTTCATGCTCTGTGAGGGTGAGGCTGCTGAGAGCTGGAGAGAGTGGTGTTTGTGTTGCGGTTACCGCCGTTCGCCCCTCGTCGAACCGGGCGTAGAAGGTGTTCAGCTTTCCCGCCAGCAGGGGGTCGTCCTCTGCGGCTGTGAGCCTGTTGGCTCTGAAGTATGTCATCTGCTGAACCCCCTGCCACATCCGCCTGGAGTCGTTGCTCAGGAGGCATTCCTCAATCTTCTCTCTGTGGTCTGCCTTGGCCGCTTTGATTCCGCGCTTTAGGTTGGCCCTGGTGGAGCTGTACAGCGGTGTGCTCTTCCCTGCGAAGAAGGCGTTGTCCCTCTCGTTGATCAGTTTTTGGACCTTCCCAGTCATCCATGGCTTCGTGTTGGGGTAGACCCGGACCCGTTTGTCCACGGTGACTGAGTTGGTGCAGTTCACTATGTGGTTCAGAACCGACGACGTGTACTGTTCCAGGTCCTCATGCTCATATTCCTGCCATAGGGTGTCATTTAGGCAGATCTGCAGTGGAGCGGACCCTTGGATAATGACCCTAAACACACCTCCAAGATGACAACGGCCTTGCTGAAGAAGCTGAAGGTTAAGGTGATGGACTGGCCAAGTATGTCTCCAGACCTAAACCCAATTGAGCACATGTGGGGCATCCTCAAGAGGAAGGTGGAGGAGTGCAAGGTGTCCAACATCCGTGGGCTCCGTGATGTCGTCATGGAGGAGTGGAAGAAGATTCCAGAAGCAACCTGTGCAGCTCTGGTGAATTCCATGCCCAGGAGGTTTAAAGCAGTGCTAGATAACAATGGTGGTCACACAAAATATTGACACTTTGGGCACAATTTAGACATGTTCACTATGGGGTGTACTCACTTTTGTTGCCAGCTGTTTAGACATTAACAGCTGTGTACTGAGTAATTTTCAATTGACAATAAATCTATACTGTTATTCAAGCAGCACACTGACTACTTTAAGTTATATCAAAGTTTCATTAAGATAGTGTTATCCCCTGAAAGGATATGACAGAATATTTGCAAAAATCGAAAGGGTGTACTCACTTTTGAGATATACTGTATATGATGAGGGGTAAGGGGTTATACTGTATATACTGTATATATATTAGCATATTCTGCTCTCGCCTCCTAGCCTAGGTTCAGTGTCTTTGCCCAAGGACACCTCGACACGTGGCCAGCCGGGGTTTGAACCGCCGATCTGCCGACTTGCGATCATTAGATGCTCTACCTCCTGAGACACCGACACCCCTTGCTCGGGGCTCGCCTCAAGTGAAAAAACGATATCATTATTATTCACGCATTGACAAAGACACTACTTCACATTAAAACACTGTCTTGAGGCAGTTATTACATGCAATGAATATGGGATCAACACTAACCTTTAGACTACGTTAACATACTTGATGTGAATTATTCAGTTTGGGGGACTACTTCCAAATAGTCAAACAGATATGTATCAAAGTATCCACATATTCAAGTAAATGACATTAATTCACACAACAAGAAGAATGTCACAGCAGGGTATTGACAGTCAGAATTAAGTGAATCTAATGTTGCTGACTGACTCTATTAACATTCATTAATGTCTAGTCTACAAACACATCACAACACATTCAATGCTGAAGATTTTGATAGTTTTATTAAAAATCGCATTCAAATATTGATCAATGTATTTTGAAAATTACAAGCGAAAGGCTTTTAATATGTACAAACAGGACACAAATAACAGGGCGAATATTATAAATACTCTGAACAAAACCAAGAAATATCTGCCAAGTGAACAAGAGAAACGACGCTATACTGGAAAAATCGAGGGAGGACAATTGGTTTCATTTGTGATGGACACTGTTAAGGAATATATTCTATTGTATAAGTTAAATATTATGCAATTATAACTGCTGAAGTTCCTCAGGTTTTAACTACAATACGTTTTTTGTCATATAAAGAAAGAGATGTTTAATTTTCGGGATAAAAGTGTTATATGGCTGACCCTTATACACAGCAATCAGTTAGCATGCATAGTTGATTGTGCATGAATATATATTCATCATCCCTGACCAGAACAGCAAGGCACCAACAGCAAACAACATGCATGAGTAACAACAACAAGACAAATCAAGATAAGAGTTCTCCTCTGTGTACGACCATACTGTTTATGGTCACATTCAGACGATATAACCTAGAATATCTGTCTTCTCTGTAGAAAATGGCCACCTTATAGAGAGAGTATGCAGTTTCACTTATCAAATCTCCTCCCAACCGACTCGCAATCGCAGATCTGAAGATCTAAAGATGCTGGACTGCTTGTCGTCCCCTGAATCAAAAAGAGAAGTTAAAGGCAGGGTGTTTTCTTTTCGATCACCACTTCTGTGGACTAGCCTGCCTGTCCTGGTTAGGGGGTCAGAGGCTGTTAGTGTTACCTCTTTTAAATCTAACCTCAAAACCCACCCTTTAACACTAGAAGAGCCGTGAGCCTGTGAGTAAAAACAAAATTCTATCTTTGCACTTGATCAAATTTCAGGACCCTCCTTTCATGACTTTTCCTAGATATGTGCGTTCTACCACCCAGTATCCTTACATTTAGGAAGCTGGCTAAAAAAAGAAGCGCCCTCTAGTGATCTCTGTGTGTAAATAGCAGATTTACATTCTAAAAAGGGGGTCTATTTGACCCCCAAGGCGGCTCTACTAGTAAGTAAAATAGGCACGGCTGTTGTCGTGTTAAGATCTGCATAGGGTTGTCCGTAGCAACTGCCATTCCCCATGTCAACATCTCTGTGTACCCCATGTATACGTTTTTATTCATGTAATGTGTTTTGTTAATGTGTTTTATATGATGTATATAGTGTGTTGAGACCCTGGTGATAAATGCACTTTAAAACTAAATACATTTGAAACTTGAAACTCATAAAAGCATAAAAAGCACCATTCTGTTTATAGTCCAAAGCCCACCTGCTCATAAAGGCATTAGAAAAGGCACTATTATTATTATGGCTTTGAGCTACAGTAAGCAGCATTGGCCATTCTTGGGCTCAATATTTACATAATTGTATGTATGTACGTTCACAATATCTTCATAAACCTCTCAACACAAAGTTTAAAGAAAATAAATTCAATTGGTCAGCTAACACAACGCCTTAGCAACGTTCTCTGTTGCACCTAAACACGCCGTTGCTAAGGGAAATTATGTCAGTTCAACAATCAAAGGAAATTCTAACGCAATTAATAATCTATTAAACGTGCAACTTTCTGAAGTTTTGGTCCACATTATGGTAAATGCACATACATGTATGTAAATATGGAGCCCAAGAATGACTGCTGCCTAGTCGAAACCATAAAGGCAACACAATTCGGTTGTTAAGTCTGACGTCACACGTGACGTTTAGCAATTTCCAGGTCCAAATAAAAATAAATCCCTGCACCAGAGTACCAGTGTACTAAAGCACCAGAGTACCAGTGTACTAAAGCACCAGAGTACCAGGGTACTAAAGCACCAGAGTATCAGTGTACTAAAGCACCAGAGTACCAGGGTACTAAAGCGTCACGACTTAACAACCGAATAGGACATGTATGTAAGTATGTTGCGACAGAAGCAGAAGTGCTAGGCATGCTAAAACATAGACGTTATATTTCTCTGTGAGCACCATGTCCCAATAAGGTAGTTTTACTTTTATCAATCATGTTACATGATTAAGAACTAAGAACAGGAAAACCCTTTTCTCCCCACTGTTATTACGACTATACGACACAAACAACAGTACGACTGATAGCACCATGCCACGGATAAACTGTCATCAAAGCACCTTTTGTACGGGGGTCAACAAGAGGTCATTATGAGCTCTCTCAGGAGCAAACTGTGACCCCGTGTGTTGGCTATCTATACCCCACGATCTGTTACACGCCCTCCCTGTTCAAACACACGTGAACTATCGCCAATCAAGCACCAGCAACAGTACAACAGAAAGGTTTACGTTTTCTATTTGTGCTGACTTCCGTTGTGTAAAGACACTGTAAAAGCCCTGGGGTGTGTTCACAATGTGTAATAATAATGACACTTTTATATTGAACATAGATATCAAATTAAATTAAACACTGTTTACTGTTTAGGAGCATTCGTCCAACGTATAAAGGCATTCTGAATACACCCCCAGAAGACCTACTCTAACCCCCCTCCCCTCCACAGTCCTTTAAACCCCCCATGTTCATGGACGAGGTCCCTCAGCCCAGCTCAGTTCCGGGGCTGGGAGTTGAACTCTTGGCAGATGTTGTGGATGATCTTGGGTACAAATTTGTACAAGCTGTCGAACTCGTCTACGAAGAAGGAGTGCTCCTTGTCGGGGTCGGTGGCGATGTACTCCAGCTCGTCCTGCGCTGCCCAGGCGATACCGATGGAGTACGCTATGACACCTGGACAACAAGAGAGACACGTAAGTAGGTAAAGCTTTATTTATATAGCACCTTTCATACAAGAAATGCAGCTCAAAGTGCTTTACAACAGGAATAAGAACATAAAGTGAATTATAAAAACATATAAAAACATATACAAGCATAGAAGGAATATAAAAGCAGGGGAAGACAGTAAAAAGAAAAGGTAAAGATAAAATACAATAAAGATACATTTAAAAAAGAGAAACAATGTACAACCTCTGCTCGTTAATCTAACTTTTCATATCATCTCCCTACCTTACACAGTATTTCGCGATTATAGCGATTAGAAACTAGCCTAGCATTTGTTTGTTACTGTAAGTCATGTACATAAGCACACACTCACACCACACAACACCACAGATTAAACACAGGACCTGATAAAGGAGTTGGACTGCTGTTGTGTCAATATGCCCAGGGACAATAACAGAGTGTCGTTGAAAGAGGTAAATGAAGACCTCCATCTCTTCAGGCTACACCTTAACTGCTCCTCCTGAGACATCTACTACCCCCCAGCACTGTGTCTCCTGAGACATCTACTACCCCCCAGCACTGTGTCTCCTGAGACATCTACTACCCCCCAGCACTGTGTCTCCTGAGACACCTGCTTTGCTCTATACTGTGCCTCCTAGGATTTCTACTTCCCCCCCCTTGTACTGTTTCTCCAGTGTCTCTTTCTTCTTCTATCACGATAACTGCCAAAGGCCCCGGGCCTGAGCTAGATCACTCTTCCTTCTACAACTGGTGGATTGATGACTCACTTGCTTAGTCAAAGCAATCGATTTTCAAAGTAAGTCGCTTTGGAATAAGGCGTCTGCTAAATGCCCCAAAATGCAAAACGTAAAAGGTCTTAACTTCACTGGCCAATCACCACGCTCGATTCCCCTTACCTTGGCGGTGGACAGCCAGCGCAGGCGCCCTGACATCGTCATAAGAACGCCCGTCCGTGATGACGATCATGATCTTGCGCTTGTTGGGTTTGGACTTGCTGAACAGCTGCTCGGCCGTGTACGTGATGGCGGCTCCCGTGCTGGTCCCGCCGCTCCAGTAGTTGATGCGTTTGATGGCGTTGAGGAGGTCGGCCTTGTTGTTGTGCTGCCCGAAGGCGAACTCCAGCCGCTGCTCGTAGGTGTACTGCACCGCCCCCACGCGCGTGTCCGTGTCGGAGATCTCAAACTCCCGCGTGACGTTGGCCACGAACTGCAACACGGTGCGGAAGTTTCCGGTGCCCACGCTCGACGAGCCGTCGATGACGAAGGCGATGTCGGCGGCGTTGAGGCAGGTCTTGCTGCAGACGAGGCGGTCGGTGTCACACACTCGCTTCACCAGCGGCTGCACGGCCTTACGGAGGCCGAACCAGCTAGACACAGGCAGGGAGAAGAAGCCGTTGGTCCGACACACGGCCTAGACGAGAGATGGGATGGATTATTATCTAATAACTACACGTTTATAAACTGTAAATCTTGTAGAATCGATTTTTCTTTAACACTAGAACACCACATCACCAACTGTCAAATCTTATTTCAAATTTGAAAGTGACAGTTGACACTAGAACAGCCGTGTCTTGTTACCTACTATAAGAGTTTAACACTAGAACAGCCGTGTCTATGTTACCTACTATTAGAGTTTAACACTAGAACAGCCGTGTCTATGTTACCTACTATAAGAGTTTAATACTAGAACAGCTGTGTCTATGTTACCTACTATAAGAGCCGCCTCGGGGGTCAAATGACCATAGTCTTTACAACGGGAAGCTGCTACTTACATACAACGACCACTAGTTGGCGCGTCTTGCAAAATAGCCTGCCTCCTACACAGAAAAACTGCAAAATAGCTTCATACTAGGTTATCCTGATTAATACATTTTGAAAATGTAAGGATACTGGGTGGTAGAACACACATATCTAGGAAAAGTCATGAAAGGAGGGTCCTGATTATTTTTTTTACTCATAGGGTCAAATGACATGGCTGTTCTAGTGTTAAATCAGCTTCAGGACGATGATGTCATGCATGTAAGTGGACTGTGAGACCAGGGGTCAGGGGTCAGGCGGTTGGGTGACCCTCCTCGTACCTTGTCCACAAAGTTGGGCTCCACCACGTTCTGCTTCTCGTTGTCGTCCGGCCCTTCGATGGTCACAAAGAAGATGTTGATGCCGGACTCCCTGGCCAGGCGAGACGCCTCCTCCACCTTGTCTGTGGGCCAGCCGTCGACCAGGACCACCGCCACGTTGGGCGCGCTCCCTCGGTTACCGTTGGCGTCGCTGAAGTAGTGCTTGTTGATGTAGAGGAGGGCCTTCCCTACGCGCAGAGTTATAGTTATTACTATACAGTTATACTGTTAAAAACATCTTTCCTAGACCCCACCCTCCAGTAACAATGCTCTAGTATTCATAAATCGCTCCCCGCTGGTGGAATGAGCTTCCCACAGCTGTCAGAATTGCAGAGTCACTCCCCGTCTTCCGTCGGAGTTAACTGCTCCTCCTGAGACATCTACTACCCCCCAGCACTGTGTGTCCTGAGACATCTACTACCCCCCAGCACTGTGTCTCCTGAGACATCTACTACCCCCCAGCACTGTGTCTCCTGAGACATCTGCTACCCCCCAGCACTGTGTGTCCTGAGACATCTACTACCCCCCAGCACTGTGTCTCCTGAGACATCTACTACCCCCCAGCACTGTGTCTCCTGAGACATCTACTACCCCCCAGCACTGCTCCTCCTGAGACATCTACTACCCCCCAGCACTGTGTCTCCTGAGACATCTACTACCCCCCAGCACTGTGTCTCCTGAGACATCTACTACCCCCCGGCACTGTGTCTCCTGAGACATCTACTACACCCCTCAGCACTGCCAGAGCTAGATTATTCTTCCTGCTACGCCTGGTGGATTCACTATAATTCGATAATTCACTTGCTTAGTCAAATCTATCGATTGTAAGTCGCTTTGGAATAAGGCGTCTGCTAAATGCCAAACATGTAAATGTAAATGTGAGTTCTCTATCAGGGGCTTCATTCAGAGTAATAAAAGAAGTATGTACACATCCTGTTAGAGACCAGCCGCTGTGTGTTGGTGGTCTGTGAGAAAAAAACAACATCTGTGCGAATCCAAGAAGATCTATTCTTAATGAGAGTGGAGGAACGACTGGCATTGTTGGTTGATAAGATGGGAGTTCCACTCTGTAAACACACAGAGCACTATTTGCATTGGGGTTAGCCTACAACATTTTAGAAAATCACATAGACACATGTGGTATTGAATTAAAGCTGAGCACTGACGCACCAACCCAACGCAGAAAACCAACACTTAGGCCAGGAGACTGACCCCCCTAGTATGGTAAAACCAAATGCCTTTGGTCAGGGTAGGAGAAAAACATTGCTCGGTGTAGCAGGACTGTAATTTAGCGAACAGTGTCTCAGGCAAATTTAGATTTAATGCTAGTCTCCTACGGGAAAATAGGGTAGAAAAATCTTGTGAACCATGTGATAATTGTGCCCCGTTCTCTTTCCTTCTTAAGTGTTTCTGACAGTCCTGTAGAGTAGATAAACGCTAAATGGACTGACTTATGTAACGCCTTATTCCAAAGCGCTTTACGATGGCCTCTCATTCACACATTCACACATTCACACACACATTCACAGCAAGCTAACATGCAAGGCCCGCTCATTGGGAGCAATTTGGGGTTCAGCGTCTTGCCCAAGGACACCTTGACATGTGGCCAGCCAGGGTTCGAACCGCCGTTCTACTGACCTTGCGATCATTAGACACCGCCTCTACCTCCTGAGACACAGCCTCTACCTCCTGAGACACAGCCTCTACATCCTGAGCCACAGACTCTACCTCCTGAGACACAACCTCTACCTCCTGAGACACAGCCTCTACCTCCTGAGACACAGCCTCTACTCTACCTCCACCAGCCTCTACCCCCTGAGACACAGCCTCTACCCCCTGTGACACAGCCTCTACCTCCTGAACCACAGCCTCTACCTCCTGAGACACAGCCTCTACCTCCACCAGCCTCTACCTCCTGAGACACAGCCTCTACCTCCACCAGCCTCTACCCCTTGAGGCACAGCCTCTACCCCCTGAGACACAGCCTCTACCTCCTGAGACACAGCCTCTACCTCCTGAGACACAGCCTCTACCTCCTGAGACACAGCCTCTACCTCCTGAGACACAGCCTCTACCTCCTGAGCCCCAGCCGCCCCAGTAGATCACGCACCCACGTTAGACAGACCGCCCTTCTGGATGATCTTGTCGATGGCGGGCTTCACCTCTCTGGAGGTAGAGTACGCCTTCAGACTGAACTCTGTCACTGGATCATCACTTTAAAACAAACACATAAAACACACATCATGAATCTCTTTACTCCCGTTTTTAATAATAATAATAATAATAATTCATTGTATTTATAATGGGCTTTTCAGGGACTCAAAGACGCTGACAGTATGGGAGAAACAGAAACAAAGAAACAACAAGCAACAGATAACATGAGCGCATAGAACACAGAGTTAACAACAGATAACATGAGCACATAGAACACAGAGTTAACAACAGTAAACATGACACATAGAACACAGAGTTAACGAACAGGCACAGGGAACAATTAACACAGCAATGTCCAGGGGGGGAGGAGGGGGGTGGCAGGGTTAGGGGAGATGGTTAGGGGTAGGGGAGGTTGTATGCATGGGAGAACAGGTAGGGTGGAGTCTCTGAGTGGCTGGGGGAGAGATTTCCTGAGAGAGTGAGGGTAAATGGCTGGGGGAGGGAGTGGAGAGTGAGGGTGAGTCTCTGAGAGGCTGGGGGAGAGAGTTCATCTATGTTATTGGGGAACAGGATCTTGGCTGTGCGGAGTAGAGAGGTTACCCGTATTGTATGATGCCCATCATGGGGCCGGCCACACCCACGTTGATGACCTGCGTCACCTCGGCCAGGAAGTCCTTCTGGATCTTGAAGCGGCGTTTCCCGATGCTCCAGCTACCGTCCATCAGGAAGGCGATGTCCACCTTACAGTCTGGAGACACGGGACGCATCACAACCCAGTAAACAAAGAGTCCAAAAGACGTCCTCAGGGAAGCCGGAATGTGGTTTCAGATGACGTCTTTCTAGGACGTCCAGATGACGTCTTTAGGACGTCTTATGGTCTACAGATGACAATTCTGTAGTCGATTCTGTAGTCCATAAGACGTCCTAAAGACGTCATCTGGACGTCCTAGAAAGACGTCATCTGAACCCACATTCCGGATTCCCTGAGGACGTCTTTTGAACTCTTTGTTTACTGGAAAGGATCACACACACACAAAGCCAAGCCTGGAGTCATGTCTTAACACTAGAACAGCCGTGTCTATGTTACCTACTATGAGAGCCGCCTCTGGGATCACATGACCATAGTCTTTAAAAAGGGAAGCTGCTACTTACACACAACGACCACTAATTGGCCGCTTGTAAATTAGCCTGCCTCCTACACAGAAAAACTGCAAAATAGCTTCATACTAGCTTATCCTGATGTGATTTGTGAAAATGTAAGGATACTGGGTGGTAGAACGCACATATCTAGGAAAAGTCATGAAAGGAGGGTCCTGAAATGTTATTGAGTGCAAAGATATAACATTTATTTTACTCACAGGATCAAATTACCCCACCCATGGCTGTTCTAGTGTTAAATGTGAAGACTGACTTGGCCAACCCGGAAAAACGTCCTAGTTGCTATGGCAGTGTGTTTTGGTTCATTGTCTTACTGTATTATGAAGTGCCATCTAATACATTTGGAGGCATTTGCTGTTACTCAAGTAGACAAGATTGGATTCATGTCTTAAAGAGGGAGCATGGATAAGGAACGTACTTGGGTCTCCCTGGGACACAGGCTCCGGTGCTCGAGGTATGGAGTCCTGTTCTCGCACGCTGAACCCTGGCAAAAACACACCATAACGGAGCAACTCAACATTTAAATTCTCAAACCCCAAAGCTTTACTTTGGCAAACGGGTGTTCCTGGCTGAGCGGTTGTTGACAAAAGACCCATTCCTGAGACACCAATGTGCCATTTGTTATTTCTGTCCAGATTATAGGCTGAGCAGGAAAGTGGCAACCCAGATGGCTTCCCGGACCAGGGATAGAGATCCTGTCTCCTTGGTAACCTCCCTGGAGAGAAGCCCTGTGATTGGTCTCCCAGGGGGGGAGTCAGCTCAAGGTGGGTTCCAATAGGAATGTGTGCAGTGGTTCTTATAGCCGGTACTCAAGTTGTAAAAGAAAACCAGGGGGGTGGATGGTAGATTTTATCATATGGGGACAGTTTTAGCATCCCCACAGCGTCAGTGACTTCAGTGTCAGTGACTTGGTGGTAAAAATGTCATTGCATGTGTGCGTGCCCCCTCCCTCGCCCACAGTATTTTACTCAATATGCGCAAAACAAAATGTAAATTGTAAATGAAATAGCAGTAATACCACATTCATTGATAAAATGACATAAGGGGATGGAAAGGGGGGATGGCAGTTTTAGAAGGGGGATGATTTTGACTGTTTTTATTTCAGGGGGGGATGCCATCCCCCCTCATCCCCCTTCAACTCGAGTGCTGGTGATAGTGCAGTGCACTGAACATGTACAATAACAGGAAACAAAAATGACTTTAACAGAACAACAGAGTTAATGTTATAAGAAGTCTAATACATCAAATACTTTGGGGTGAGAGACTTTCTCAGTGAAAGCCAGGCGGTTGTATGAAGCAGAGAACAGAAGCATGCAGTGCAAGCTGCTAACTCACCTGAATCAAAAGGGTTGACTTCTGGCTTCCACGCATCCACCGCTTCCACTGTGTGTACATTATACAAGCGGAGCATTAGCCAAGTTATACCTCTCTGGGAACAGGGACCGCACACATCACAGCCGTATTATAAGGTCTTCGTCTTATCTTACCCAACAAGGAAGATATTGTATCTCTCATTTAGCCACATTAGCAGAGCAAAGCAGCAGTTGTGTTTAGTAAACATTTCTGAAGCAACATTTCTGAGTAGAAGAAAAAAGGAAGGCTGCTGGTCTTTCCTGCATCGTGAGAGCTGTTCTACATACATCCGTTTGCACCAGTGTTAATTTTGTGCATCTTCATCTAAACACCAAAGACTAAGTGACTAAAAAGCCTGACAAAATTAACACTGGTTAACACACATAATACTTGCCGATGGTGAACAATTGCAGGGCTAAAAAGATCAAGTAAAAAGGGTGTGGAGCGGAGCCCATGGCTGAGTCACCCACCTCTGGTGTGCGTGGTCTCTACTTTACGCCCGCCATCTGGGTCAGAGAACCTGGGTGCTGAGAGAGATATCACTAGTCACAGGTCCTGATTTACTCTCTGTCTGGTAGACAACACTTCATAAACACACCCAAGCAAAACCCTCTGTTCCGCTCCTACTCCTCAATCATTCATCTGGTTGTTTGGTGTGTGGTTTTATTTCTGTGGGGGGGGTAAGCTCAAAATTGGCCAGTCAGTCAGTTGATCTCCAAAACCATCTCTCTCCTTCAATTTAGATTTAGATGCCTCGACAGTTGTCACGAACAGACGGATCCACGTCCTATAATCTTCGGTAGAGAGAGGACCTAGTAGAAAATGCCAGTTTGTGTCTTGTCATCGGTCCATAAAGTATGAGGTTTCTCTGGCATAACGGGACGGCTAAAAACAAGCTAAAAACAAATCAACTCAGAAAAAAAAGCGACATATGGTGATACGATTTCGGTCCTTGGGTGCTTTTTAAATGCAAAGCTTTACTGAGAGAACTAAAATGTTTAAAACCAAAAATTATTGATAAAAATTTTGATTAACAGTAACAATTTAGATCATATCATTCCAATAAATTAGATTGTATACTGTAGTCCAAAGCTATGATCACTCATACTCTGATTATGTCAGGCCTGGGGAGGTCAGGTGGTAGAAGAAGATGTTTAACCTCCATTTAGTTTAATCAAAGTGGGCATCAAAGACGCATTTCCATGATTGTGATAGGCCAGGGACATGGCGACATTTCTCACCAATCACAGACCGTTGAAGAGAATTATGTTGTGGTTTTATATAATTTTATACTGAGAAATGTAAGTCTCTCTACAGTTTGGCGAATCTAGAGCTCAAGGAAGGCCCATTTCCTTCCTTTAAGGGATGGGCCAAGATCTGTGGCGCAGTGAATAATTCTGACTATGGACAGGGCTTGTCCCTTGTGTAATCACAGATTTGTATAATATGATTGGTTCCCACGAATAGTGACCTCATGACCAAGGACAGTTCTATAAATAAGAGTCCCACCCATCGTTGGGGGCTTTTGGCTTTTTGGCTATTGCTTCTTGCTTATTGGTCTGTTTGTTTCTCTCTGCGCTCACGTAACTTGGCTTAATAAAAGGCCTCTTTGGAGACAATTGATCTAAGCTCTTTGTGCTTCATAAGTTTTACTAAATCTATTAAGAATCAATTAAATCCACGACAATGACATTCAACCAGGCTCATTCCTGTATCTTTGGCTCTACCTATACCTACACCCAACAGTAAACCAGTAAACCTGCCTGCTGTAGACATCACAGCACAGCTCCAAGGCAAAGTCTTGCTCTCATATAGGAGGAGGCACATAGGCAGTTTTAAAACATCTCTCTCTCTCTCTCTCTCTCTCTCTCTCTCTCTCTCTCTCTCTCTCTCTCTCTCTCTCTCCATGCATATGTCGCTCTCTTAGAGAGAGAGAGAGAGAGAGAGAGAGAGAGAGAGAGAGAGAGACATATGCATGGAGCATACATACTTACACACAAGTGTGACAAAATTGAACACATACACGAACAACAGTACCCTGAACATATCATGCAAGTCATACAAGCGCGGCTTAGAAGTTATGATATGAACAGATGTGGAGTGGCTATGAACCTGCAGTACCACGGCCCTCTGACAGAGGGCAGTGTTCACATCTGTAGAGACGTGTCTGCTGTAGTATGTGTTCCTGACTTACCTGAGGTGTCAGGTGTGTCCCCCTCACTCCAGGTGTACCCTGAGTCCGGGGCGGCCTGATTAATGTCTGGATGTAGAGGGGGGGGGGGGGGGGGCGGTAGAGAGGGGGGCAGTAGAGAGGGGGGGCAGTAGAGAGGGGGGGCGGAGGTGTCAACAACCAACAATGAACCCAGTTGTTAGGCTCATCAAGAATGATCTGATCCTACGAGATTATCAAAATCCTAACAGGAGTTTTGATTCGATTTCAATATTTCAATGTCCCAGGGGGTTGGGGAGTTCAATTTAAATGCTGAAGTCACTCAACGTCAAGAAGTTGATTGAAGTTTAATTCGTGAATAGAGAATTGCCGGAGGTGACAATATTTTCCATTCAACGATTGGTTTCTTAATCGACTTCTTGAATTGTGTGAATCAGATTTGAATATATACATCCCCTCGTCACTGAAAAATATTGAAATGGGATTAACCAACACCTGTAGTAGTAGTATACTATGTGCTTTTTTCAGAATGGAAATAGTATCAGCATACACTACAGTATCATGAAGACGTGAGCTTAGAATGATAAGGTTCTATCTCTGTTTAGGGCAGTTCAGAGATATTGAGTGTCAAAGTTTTTACATTCCATTATGTTTTGTGAGATGGAACCTTTGTATTTTATTAATTACTAACTAAAACATGTCAACATTTAAAAAACAACACCACACTTTTTGACCAAAAATGGAGATAGAACCTTATAATTCTAACGTCACGAAGAGTTAATACTGTTAACAGCTTCTCAAAGATTTGAATAGTTATCAAATAATAATTGTAAAAAAAAAGTTGTTTACAACTACATGCTTTGATTTCAACAAAATGCTTTGATCAGAAAAGTTTAAAATAGCTTAAACGTTTTGTATTATTATTTATGATTGGTTTAATTACTTACAGGGTTCCCGCGCTGGTCTTAAAAAGCCTTAAAGTCTAAAATCCATCAATCTAAGTTATAAGGCCTAAAAAGGTCTCAAATTGCAGTTATTCGGTCTAAAAATGACGTGCTAGGTCTTAAAAATGAGATCCTGCAAGGAAATCAGTCCGACCACATCTATTTATGCGGAAATGAATTAAGCTGGAACCCAAAAAATGCCAATTTGCTTCCTTTTTTGTCTGTATAGCAGTGAAATCCCAAATTTCATCACCTCGAGGATGACAAAAAGCTAACATATGGTGTCGTGGATAGGTCTAAAATTATATTCAACAAGGTCTAAAACAGGTCTTAAAAGGTCTTAAATTTGGCTTGTTGAGACTTGTAGGAACCCTGCATTGTGGGATGTGTTTCTCCGTGGTCTGTGATACCTGTCGGCCATCTTGGTTCAGGGTTCCAATCAGGACGTGCGAAGGAGGTGCCTGGCTGCCAGTCCCTTCTAGCATAAGCTGCAGGAGGAACATTAACAGGCTGCATTCATGGACAAGCCAATGAAATGAAAATGTGCACAAAAATGTTGTTGCTGTTTTCAAATGAAATGAAACAAAATATCCTGCTTTCTTTCTAAATCTCAAACAGGGTTCCCGCGCTGGTCTTAAAAAGCCTTAAAGGCTAAAATCCAGCAATGTGATTTATAAGGCCTAAAAAGGTCTTACATTGGAGTTAGTAGGTAAAAAAATGAGGTGCTAGGTGTTAAAAATTAGATTAGCTTGTCCTGCAAGGAAATCAGTCCGACCACATCTATTTACGCGGAAATGAAAATGTACTTTTGAGTAATTATGGGACTTGTTTATTTTATATAAATGATCCTTCAGACATTTTTGTCTGTATGGCAGTGAAATCCCTAATTTCATTCAAAGAAGTCTAAAAAAGGTCTAAAAAGGTCTTACATTTGATTAGTTGAAACTTGTAGGAACCCTGTAAAAGCATAACAAGAGCAGGATATCTTGTTTCATTTCATTTGAAAACCGACGAACATTTTTGTAAAAGCAGAGTTATTCTGTAGTCATCCATCATCAGCCAATGTCACCACGGCAACCAATGACCTTGTGACCTCCACTAAACCTTGTTAGCGGGGTATGCTATGTTGCTATGTTGGGGTATGCTACAGTGCTCATACTTCAACATCAGTCACATTCTGAACATTGCAGCCTGAGGGTGAACATTGGCTGACAGTTGGAAGTTATCTTGTGATGTGCAGCTGGGAAACTAGAGCCCTTTAGTCAACTGTCAGAAAATCTGTTGATTCTCCTCGAAACCGATACGGGGCGGCTGTGTCTCAGGAGGTAGAGTCGTTGTCTAATGATCGCAAGGTTGGCAGATCGGCGGTTCGAGCCCCGGCTGGCCACATGTCGAAGTGTCCTTGGGCAAGACGCTGAACCCCTAAATTGCTCCCAGTGAGCGGGGCCGGCGCCTTGCATGGCAGCTTGCCGCCATTGGTGTGTGAATGTGTGTGTGGATGGGTGAATGAGAGGCCGTTGTAAAGCGCTTTGGAGCAGCAAAAAAGGCGCTATATAAGTGCAGTCCATTTACCATTTAAGTCATCGTTTCTCAACGGGGGCGTTCAGACAACATCGGGGGGCGCTGGAACAAATATTTTTTAAAGGGGGGCGTTGAGGTGTTCTTGGGGGGCGTTCACGCATAAAGTATTTTTCTCATGAAAAACAGCTGTCAGCAGTGTTATTACGGGTACGTTCGTAAATGCACGAACGGTCAGTTCGCTCGGACAAACCGTCTTTTCAGTCAGAGCACCCATCTCTGTGCGCTCTGAACTTGGCCGGGCTCTGTGACGCAGACACATGTAGCGCAGCTCCCCCAAAAAATAAAAGTGAGTGTCATCAAGAAGATGGAGAAGCTAAAAACTCAGCTAGCAAAGGCAGTGCTTTTGATAGTTTCCAATGTGTCTGGGTAAGCTGCATTGTAGAAGAATCTTGACAGTTCATGTACAGTGCAGAAATTGCAATACTATGCTAGGCTACGATAGAAAGAACCCCGGTTCATCCCATCTGTAACATCATGTTGACTATGGATGCACCATAGCTAATGCTAGCACAAGCCAACTTTCAATGCCCAACTTCTATGAGTGTTTTCCTTGTAGGCTATGCTTGAGTGACATATGTTTCAGTTTGTGGGCTCATTGTAATTGTTGGCTATAAGCGAAACATTTCTTATTTTAGTTGTGATACTCAGTCCATGTCCCCGCCAGTGACGTGCCAAATACTCACTCCCCACGTATACACACTACCCTCTGCGCTTATGCGTTCGCTTCCTTTCAATACAGCTTATTTAATTTAGTTAAAATGAGTGCTAATGCCTAATACCATACCACCATACCAGAACATCACAGCAGGAACAACCTATCTCAAAAAAGCGATCGTATTGTAACCAGTCCGGAAAGCTCTCTGTCGCTTACCAATAATCAAACCTAGAGAAATCAGCTACGAATGTCCCCTCCCCTCGCAGGTTCATTACAGTATATTACATAAATGTATTACTGTTAAGTGTTGTTGTGGATGTTATCCCTAGTGCCATTCTGAGGTTAGCATTGCAATGTGTTCGTCTTAACGTTTACAAACTAAAATATACGATCGCTTTTTTGTGATATGTTGCTCCTCTTGTGATGTCCTGGAAACGAACACATAAGCACTCCGAACAGCTGTCAGCGTCTTTTGTTGCTATAGGAAACCACTACTCTGCTTGCGATTGATCAGCTGTCATCAGTGTTATTACGGGTACGTTCGTAAATGCACGAACGGTCAGTTTGCTCGGGCAAAACCGTGTTTTCAGTCAGAGCACCCATCTCTGAGCGCTCCCGGAGTGCAGAGCTCTGAACTTTGGAACTTTGTTATGTTTTGATATGAGAAATTCGAACTAAGTGGTCAGTTTATGAAAATAATAATGGACCTGGATAATGGACAGGGGGGCGCTGGCCCAAAAAAGGTTGAGAACCACTGATTTAAGTGGTGGTCGCCATATTTAGGATCATATCAATTGACCAAAACAGGTGGATTCCTCCCTGCCTTGAGTGTGGGATGAATGATATTTATAGTAATTTTACCCGACTCAACAGAATACAAAACGTGACCTGTTTTGGTCACACAAAAAAACGTCAATTGGTCGTTTACTCAACTGTTGTTATTGTAACTCCTAGACTTTTAGTATTTCGTTGTAAGAACTGTCAATAGGCCAACATGTTGTAGGATATTATCTGGATTAATCTCCTGTATGGGCTTTCTTACGTGGACAGCTGTGCATTTGTGTTGCGCCTTCCCAGAGTCCTGTCTGATATAAAGAGGGTGTGGATGTCACACGTAAGCAGAAATCCTACACACTCCTCCCCATTAGGACCAAGGAGGCGAGGACAGGGGGAGGAGCTGGCCTACGAGGACGGAGGAGTCGAGGAGAGGACAGATTTTTTGGGACAATCGAGAAATAGCTAATAGTTTCCCTTCACATGATAACAGCACTCAAAAAGTTGATTTAATCTGATAAACAACATATATTAGGCCTACTGCAGTTACTACTTGATCTGCTGTTCACATGTGCAGTGTGTGTCACTGTGTGACTATGTGTGCAGGTTCAACTACTAACTGAAACAGCCCAGAAGAAACCACAACAGCAACAGAGCGTATCTGTCTGGAGCTACACAACTACAACAGACTCACACTCAGTGGTGTAGTCTACGTGATACGCAGGACTACGCGTATACCCACTAGGAAAGGCCAAGGATTTCCATATACCCACTTAAAAATGTGTGAGGATACATAACAGCGTTTTGTGACAGAACTTTCACACTTTCATTCATAAAATTCACCCCGTCTGTGTTACGAAGCACTTGACTTTTGGACCGTTGGGACTGACTATAGCGTCATATACCATCAACGGGGGGAGATGCGACATATGTCAAAATGCAGCACTATCATGCACAGATCAGCCTTATAACATGTCATGTTATATATATATATATATATATATATATATATATATATATATATATATATATAACGTTAGACAGGGAGCGCAAATTAATTTTTATGGCGTTCCGAAATGAACGATATGAGGCTGGGAGGGAAAAATCACAATATACCCACTAGAAAACACTAGACTACAACACTGCTCACACTGACCCCTACTTCACAGAGGACGGGACCAATCCAGTGAAAAAGGGCTTACAACAACACACACTCTGGGCTCTGGGGTTCCCATACTGAGTCAGCTAGAGAGAGAGGAGTGTGTTCTGTTGACTGGGGGAGGCTGGGGGAGGCTAGCCAACAGGCTAATGGAGCGTGGGAGTATTGTTACAGTGCTGGTGTCAGATATGGGGCGGTATATACAGTAGGACACAGAGACCACAGCATCTTGGCGCCGGCCAAAGCCCTATGGCCTCTCACACAGCAGACAGCGCTTGGTGCTTAGCGTTAGCCTAGCATAGCCATAGCATAATAGGCGGTTTTAAGTCATATTTTGGCCAAATTGAGATATCTGCCTAACTCTTACTCTCCTAACACTGCTGTGTTTTATTGCCTACTATGCCATCAGCCTATCAGAATGCTTGTTATTATATTCCACAATCACTATCTGCCCAAGTCATTAATGTTTAGATTACTAAATCTAAATCTAAGTGTCTTTGTAGGACAATCTACTCTGTATACTGCAATTACACCTAGATTTCGGGCGGAGAAGCGGCGAACAAGCAACGCCAGCGTCCTCTCTCGATCGGCATTTTTTGAAAGTCGGTCGAGAGTGGTGTGGTTTGGGGCATGCAGTGGTGCGCGTCAGGGTGCACCCCTGGGGCCTGCTTGATGTTGTTGCTTTTATCTCTCTCCCTCTGTAAGCGTTTACCCAGGGAGCAGCAGCGGAAGAGGCACCGGCAACAATCTGTCACTGAATATTATTACAAAACAGAGATTCCTTATCCGAAGAGAGATCGAGGTTAAACTCACTTCTGTCTGAAGTGCTCTAAGGGGGAGGAGGAGGAGATGTCACACAAGACAAACCCATGACAATAACTTGCAGAGTGTGTTAACATTAGTGCAGCTTTATAAAACATCTCAACTGGGGGGGGGGGGGGGGGGTTATTGCCGCTGTTGTTTGATCAGATCTGTCTCCTACTTCACCACCGCTGCGTAGGTATGTTTTGAAGTACGGGGAGGGGAAGGGGGGGGGGGGGGGGTTGGAGGTGGGGGGTTGGGGGTGTAGACACTTACTGGGGTTGGACTGGCCCACGTGCTGGCTCCTCTCAGAGAGGGCTGGTTGAACCCTGTTGACAGCTGGTTAGCAATGGGAAACAGACGGAGGGAGAGAGAGAGAGAGAGAGAGAGGGAGTTAGGAGGAGGAGAGAGGGAAGGAAGGAGAGTGTTAGCTTACTGCTCCATCTACAAATGCAGCCCAGCTGTTTTGTTTTGACTAGGGGGGGGGGGGGGGGTGCAGCATGATTTCCAAAAGAAAAGGACATAAAATGCTATGATATATTTGCAGGGTTGTTTTTAATTCATTTGTTATTTTATCTTTCATAATAAACACATTAACACTAGAACAGCCGTGTGTCTATGTTACCTACTATACTACGTGACCATAGCCTTTACAATGGGAAGCTGCTACTTACACACAAAGACCACTAGTTGGCGCGTTTTGTAAATTAGCCTGCCTCCTACACAGAAAAACTGTGAAATAGCTTCATACTATCTTATCCTGATGTGATTTTGAAAATGTAAGGATACTGGGGTGGTAGAACGCACATATCTAGGAAAAATCATGAAGGGAGGGTCCTGAAATTTGATCGAGTGTAAAGATATTAGAAAAATGTTACTCACAGGGTCAAATGACCCCATCCATGGCTGTTCTAGTGTTTTAAGAGGTACCGGTAGACCGACGGTAAGACTGCAGCACTTCCCAGACGTGTTTTTCGTTTTTTTTAAAGGAATGCTATGTTAGCTGAGATGCATGATGGGAAGGATTAGCGGCGGCCCTGGGGGTAAAGGTCACCGGGGCTTATGGGAGGAGAGACGCCAGAGTCAGACTTACAGAAGTCAGGGTCTTTAATACCCCTACTCCCACTGGCTGATACCCCCCAAGAGTCACCTGCCCCCCCCCCCCTCCTCCCTGCTTCCTATTACCCCATGACCCAGTTTCCCTGACAGCCACACCAGCTTGTCTGTGTGTATCAGTGGATAATTGTCACGATAATCCAATTATCTGTCATGGTTAACACTAGAACAGCCATGAGGGGTCATTTGAGTAAAGACATTGAGTAAAGAAATGTTTTATATCTTTGCACTCGATCAAATTTCAGGACCCTCCTTTCATGACTTGTCCTAGATATGTGCGTTCTACCACCCAGTATCCTTACATTTTCAAAATCACATCAGGATAAGCTAGTATGAAGCTATTTTGTAGTTTTTCTCTGTAGGAAGCAGCGCTAATTTACAAGCGGCCAACTAGTGGTCGTTGTGTGTAAGTAGCAGCTTCCCATTGTAAAGACATTTGACCCCCGAGGCGGCTCTTATAGTAGGTAAAAAGGCACGGCTGTTCTAGTGTTAAGCTCAGTGGGTTATGCTGATTGGCTACCCAGGGGTACATGGGGGAGTGGCTTGGCTGTTGGCGGGTGTTGTTTGAATGGTGTTCCATTTCCTACCTGGGGGGTGTGATTGAGAGAAGAAGAAGTGAGGAGGAAGTGATTAAGAGAGACACCATGTTCTAGAGACATTATGAATGTCTAACCCTAAGGAACACTTACCCTGAAAACCCAAATGATACTGTTGGAGCTGTGAACTACTGAGATCACGTCATGTCCGGTTTTGTTTGGTTTTGTTATCGTTGTTGTGTTAGCCTATATGTCAAACTAGCGAACGGAAGGGATACACTCCTCCTTCCACCCCAAGCAACGCAACGGAACATCAGATGATGGTAAGCCTTACCCCTGCTGCTAACACCTACCTGAGTGCTGTCATATAACCCTGAGCTAGCCTATACCTGAACTGGCCTACACCTGAGCTAGCCTACACCTGAACTGGCCTACACCTGAGCTAGCCTACACCTGAGCTAGCCTACACACCTGTGTCCGGCCTTGACCGTTACATAATGGTGTGTGTGTGTGTGACGAGGCTGGGGTGGGGGCGGAGCTTACCTGAGGAGGGCGTGGCCGGCCTCCTGACGACTGACCCTGCTGCCGGCATGCGCTGACCTGTAACCATGACAACACAGTTAGCGCATAATCCGATCATAACAGAAGAGTTAGCCTAGCAGCTAGCGTTAGCTTGTACGTTCATACAAACAAATAATATGCTACTTGCTTACATTTGTTAATATGCCAACCAAGTTCAGGCAACAATAGCTGTTATTTAAATCACAGACATACATACAATCACAACAAACAGAGGTAGCTATGCTAAACTAGATTATTCATGTGAAACTAAAGCATCTGAAAGCAATATTCAAGACTATTTCTCACACTATTTCATTTTTTGATGAACTCTTTACTACTCAACAAAGGAATAATAATAATAATAATAACTTTATTTGTATAGCCCTTTTCCTCAATGCTCAAGGACTAGAATTATCCCACACTATATTCCACACAAAAATCGGACCTAGCTAGCTACTATCACACTCCTAATTGCCAGCATCCATTAATGTGTTTCCCTGACATATTGAAATCCAGGAGTGGTGTATGCTGCTGATCAAAGGCTTCATCCACATGTTTTGGCAGAGTGATAGGATGTGTTGGATAGATCAGTGTTTCAGAAGGCAGGAGAACAGAGAGATCACAGGTAGGCGTGGGTGGTGTTAGTTATGAAAACCGACACAGGAGGGTTGAATGGGTCCAAAAGTTATGGCTTAGTTTTGAGGACAACATTCTGGAGACACCCTGTGCATTCTGGGACATTCTGGTCTAGTAAACACTTTTAGAAGGCAGCTGTGTACATAGAGAGCAGTGGTGCCATGCAGAGTCGGGATGTTTCATCCAAATAAGGAAAGAAAGGAACAAGAAAAAGAGCATATAACAGACAAAACTCAAACAGCTGTTGGTGTGAGACACTCCTAGCTGACAAGAGTGAGATACTCCTAACTGACACTCCTAACTGACACTCCTAGCTGACAAGAGTGAGACACTCCTAACTGACACTCCTGACTGACACTCCTAGCTGACAAGAGTGAGACACTCCTAACTGACACTCCTAACTGACACTCCTAGCTGACAAGAGTGAGACACTCCTAACTGACACTCCTAACTGACACTCCTAACTGACCAGAGAGAATGAGGGGAGACGAGGTGGGGAGGGACAAACACAACGCGTCAGGATGATAAAAGTGTGGATTACCTGTGTTGGGGCGTGTTGCAAACCTACTGGGATAGGAGCCGCCTCTGAATGCTTTGAAGAAATGTAACGGTTTATAGTTAGAGTCTGGTTAGTTTAACGGTTTATAGTTAGAGTCTGGTTAGTTGTCTCCAGACAGGACGTTCTGTGGCTTATTTGCTTTTTTAACGAATGAAAGGTTGAACGTTGAACGTACCTTGAACTGGACCCTTCCCTTGACCGTTCTGTGCCTGCCCTATAGCCAATGTTGAGATCGACACAAGTTTATGATGATTTCTTTTACAGAAATTGCTGTTTATTTTTATTAACAGAATATAGGAAGTATCATTCAAGCAACTAGCTAGAGGGATAGTGGTAGTATTAGACTGGAAACTGCTACTTCTACTATTTTTGTTTAAAACAATCTGTGCCAAGTTATGTCATAGATTTAGTGACAAACTTGACCGTTGAAAACACTGGCATCACAATGGCATAGATGCAGGACTACTGTGAAAGCGGTAGCCTACGTTTAATACTGAAACCGTTTTTGTGTGACAAAAACAGGATTCATGCAAGTGACCTAAATTAATTAGCCTATTGCTAGGAGTGATCAATGTAATTCAATTTATGAGATTATCTTTATAAAGCATTCTGAATGCTTTTAATCCTGACGGAAACAAACACACCAAGATATGGATTATCATACGGGATTATAGAGAGAGAGTGACGAGACCAAGACACATGAGAGTAAACCCGCAAACACACAAACACCCCACAGCAGCGGCTCTCAACCCTCTCCTCGGGGACCCCCAGCCGCTCCACATGTTTGATCTGTTCCACCACCAGCACACCTGATTCAACTCATCAACAGGGTTCCCGCACTGGTGTTAAAAAGTAATTAAGTCTAAAATCCAGCAATCCAATGAACAAGGCCTAAAAAGGTAGCAGATTGCAGTTATTCAGTCTAAAAGTTAGGTGCTAGGTCTTACAATTGAGATCCTGCAAGGAAATCAGTCCGACCACATCTATTTATGGGGAAATTAATCAAGTTGGAACCCAAAAAATGCCAATTCGCTTCCTTTTTTGTCTGTATGGCAGTGAAATCCCTAATTTCATCACCTCGAGGATGACGAAAAGCTATCATATGGTGTTGCGAATAGGTCAAAAATTATATTCAAAGAGGTCTAAAAAAGGTCTAAAAAGGTCAGTGTTGAAACGTGTAGGAACCCTGAATCAAGTACTGATCATAATTGGTTTCTTTGTACTTGATTAGTTGAATCAGGTGTGCTGCTGGTGGTGGAACAGATCAAATATTTGTGGAGTGGCTGGGGGTCCCCGAGGAGAGGTTAGACAACCACTGCCTCTACAGAACCCCCGACAGTGAAGAGCAAACCGTTCACCCTGTCATGCCACCAACCAACCAACCGACCGATCGACGAGGATGCGGGTCAAACTGCCAGAACAACTGGCTGCACTTACTTGAGCTGGCGGCTGCGGCTATGGAGGCAAAGTAGGGGTGACTGCTGCCTGGATCAGAGACACAGATATGGGGTCAGACACCCAGAGAGACAGATATGGGGTCACCCAGAGAGAGGGGCAGACACACAGGCCTACCTCACACACCCTCAGGTGTTATCCTGTCACATCCTGTACCTGGCCTTTGTGGTAGTAGGAGCATTAGGAGACGTATGTGACACGTTCTAGTCTTTTGGTTGGTCCGCATGTCGGCAACCGATTAAAATGTTCGGACTTTCCTTTTGGAAACACGGAACTACGTTTCAACGTTGTTGAGAATCACAACACAACAAACTCGCTAGTCAAGCCGAAACACTGCAACAACGCAATGGATTGGGTAAGTAATCCCCACTGCTACCTAGTTAACTAGAACACTACTTTACATTGTTACCTAGTTAACTAGAACACTACTTTACATTGTTACCTAGTTAACTACAACACTACTTTACATTGTTACCTAGTTAACTACAACACTACTTTACATTGTTACCTAGTTAACTATAACACTACTTTACATTGTTACCTAGTTAACTACAACACTACTTTACATTGTTACCTAGTTAACTACAACACTACTTTACATTGTTACCTAGTTAACTACAACACTACTTTACATTGTTAGCAGGCTCACAAAACAAGCTGTGTTAGATGACTAGCGACGTGTCATTGATTTTCAATAACGAGGAAATGTATTCATGTTTTTCGAAAGAAAAAAACATACATCAGATCCAGACATGAGGACCAAATGATCAGACTATGTCACAAATAGCATTAATCATCACCTGACAATGTTTCCATTTGACTTGAGTGGTAAGAAGTGATGTCATCAAATGTCACACCACATTGTATCAGTTGAGCAAGAGATGACGTCATTGCTGACGTTGATCTAATGCAGGTATCATTTGGACATCACTCATCTTCACCAGCACCAATTCATTGCACAAATGAACATTTGACCAGGTTATGATTCATTGTAAAAGGGAAGTTCTTTGGATCTTAGCCATACAACATACCATGGTTAAAGTGGATCTGTTGTGTCAGGGACTAACAGGTCGATGCAGAGGGGGATGCAATTAGTCATGCTTCTGTTCATCCAAGTAACCAAGTAACACAATCCTGTACGTAGCATAGGGCACCACACAAACAGTACATAGAGGGATCCACTGCTGAAATACTGTATGTCAGGTGTATGTCAAGAGAGAGGGAGGGAGTGAGAGGGGTCTCTGTGTGTGTGTGTGTGTGTGTGTGTGTGTGTGTCTCTGTCTGTCTGTCCATGTGTGTGTCTGTCTGTCTGTCTGTCTGTCCATGTGTGTGTCTGTCTGTGTCTGTGTCTGTGTGTGTGTGTGTGTGTGTGTGTGTGTGTGTGTGTGTGAGCATGTGTGTGTGTCCATGTGGGTGTGTGTATGTGTGTGTCTGTCTGTCTGCATGTGTGTGTGTGTGTGTATGTGTGTGTCTGTCTGTCTGTATTTGTATGTGTCGGTGTGTGTGTGTGTGTGTCCATGTGGATGTGTGGATGTGTGTGTATATGTCTGTGTCTGTGTATGTGTATGTGTGTGTGTCCGTGTATGTGTGTGTCCGTGTGTGTGTGTGTGTCCATGTGGGTGGGACTCACCTGCGTCCCTGACTTTATGGACGGCTGCGCGGGCCTTGGTGGTGGTGGGGGGGGGCGAGGGGGTTGTGGTCATGACCGTGGTGGTGGTGGGGGGCTCTGGGGTGGTCGTCGTGGTGATCTCTGGGGCCGGTGTCGTAGGTAAGACAGTCGAGATCACCGGCGCTTTGGCCTCCTTCTGACCTAGAGGAGAGG
>NC_137674.1:87373925-87386425 GCF_963989245.1 Nansenia antarctica
ACAGGTCATAACCCTGTGCTAAATCCAGGACCATATAGATACTAACCTAAAGATACTCAAAAACACATCCAGGTGCCCCTAGCATGGTGTTATGGCAGGCTAAAGGTGCTAGCATGGCGTTATGGCAGACTAAAGGTGCTAGCATGGCGTTATGGCAGGCTAAAGGTAATGTACCTGCCACTCACCTGTGGATGGCTGCGTTGCAGATACTGGAAATGGAGGCGAACACACTGGTCCCGTATACCTGCTGCTTGGTCTCCCTACAGCCGGCCGGGCATTTTGCAATGAACTCTGGGACGTTGACCTTCCCCGCCCTGACATCACACTCTATAGCAGGAACCACTGGAACATGGAGAGTCAGTGGACAGGTTCAAAACAAAGACTAATGTCAAATAATATATATATTATGTCACATACTGTATATACTGTGACTGAACGTTGATAATAATAATAATAATAATAATAATAATAATAATAATAATAATAATAATATAATAACTTGGTTTTATATAGCGCCTTTCACAAACCCAAGGACGCTTTACAGATTTTACAGACAGAAAGTCAACAGAAAACAGAGACAGAGACAGTGACAATTTGAAGGTGTCCAGGGTAGGGGCATTGCGGATCACTGTGGGGAGAGAGTTCCAGAGGGTGGGTGCTGCCACACTGAAGGCTCTGTCCCCAAAGATCTGTATATACTGAAATCTATTAGTAGACAGTAGGCAGTATGAATGTCACGTCAAGTCCGATGTTATCTGACTACCTTGTTTAGGCTTCTTGTTCTTGGATCCATTTGACTTGGCTCCACTACTGTAGCATAGTAGAACAGCTAGAGAAGACAACAACAGTATGGAGACAGGTTCAAACAACAGCACAAACAGTAACATCATTTTAATTGTGTGTGTGTGATGTAATCCCTACCGAGGCAGACAGCAGTGATTGGTGCTCTGAGCATGGTGGAGGAGTGTGCTGGTCAGTCAGATGTCCTTCTAGAGCATCAGGACCCCCTGGAATAGAGAAGAGAGACACCACCATAACTAAATGGTAAATGGTAAATGGACTGTACTTATATAGCGCCTTTTTAACGGCCTCTCATTCACCCATTCACACACACATTCACACACCAATGGCGGCAAGCTACCATGCAAGGCGGTGGCCCAAGGACACTTCGACATGTGGCCAGACAGGGCTCGAACCGCTGATCTGCCAACCTTGTGATCATTAGACGGCAAGGCAAGGCAAGGCAAGGCAAGGCAAGGCAAGGCAAGGCAAGGCAAGGCAAGGCAAGGCAAGGCAAGGCAAGGCAAGGCAAGGCAAGGCAAGGCAAGGCAAGGCAAGGCAAGGCAAGGCAAGGCAAGGCAAGGCAAGGCAAGGCAAGGCAAGGCAAGTTTATTTGTATAGCACATTTCATACAACAGGGGCAATTCAAAGTGCTTTACATACATTATTTAAAAATACAGCAAGAGGAGCATAAGAAAATAAAAATGACAATGAATAAAAGCAAATATAAGAAGTAAATAGATAAAACATTTAAAAAGACAATAGTTAATGGAAAAAAGACATTGATAGAAGTGTTTGTGTTTAATCATAACTGGTGCAAAACATGAAGGTTTTTAGCTTAGATATATATTTATTATATATATATATTTTAAGGGTTTGGGCCTGTTTGATTTCTTCAGGGAGTTTGTTCCAGGAGCATGCAGCAGCGTGACTGAAAGCTGCTGCACCGTGTTTTGTTTTTACTCTTGGAATTATTAGCTGATTAGTCTCAGCTGACCTTAAGGACCTTGCGGGAATATAGGGTGGGAGGAGATCTCTACCTCCTGCGCCACAGCCACCCCTGAACTAAAACATCACCCAGCTACATCCTGTTATCTCCTACATCACCCAACTACATCCTGTTATCACCTACATCACCCAACTACATCCTGTTATCGCCTACATCACCCAACTACATCCTGTTATCTCCTACATCACCCAACTACATCCTGTTATCACCTACATCACCCAACTACATCCTGTTATCACCTACATCACCCAACTACATCCTGTTATCTCCTACATCACCCAACTACATCCTGTTATCACCTACATCACCCAGCTACATCCTGTTATCTCCTACACCACCCAACTACATCCTGTTATCTCCTACACCACCCAACTACATCCTGTTATCTCCTACATCACCCAACTACATCCTGTTATCTCCTACATCACCCAACTACATCCTGTTATCACCTACATCACCCAGCTACATCCTGTTATCTCCTACACCACCCAACTACATCCTGTTATCTCCTACACCACCCAACTACATCCTGTTATCTCCTACATCACCCAACTACATCCTGTTATCTCCTACACCACCCAACTACATCCTGTTATCTCCTACATCACCCAACTACATCCTGTTATCACCTACATCACCCAACTACATCCTGTTATCACCTACATCACCCAACTACATCCTGTTATCTCCTACATCACCCAACTACATCCTGTTATCTCCTACATCACCCAACTACATCCTGTTATCACCTACATCACCCAACTACATCCTGTTATCTCCTACATCACCCAACTACATCCTGTTATCTCCTACATCACCCAACTACATCCTGTTATCTCCTACATCACCCAACTACATCCTGTTATCTTCTACATCACCCAACTACATCCTGTTATCTCCTACACCACCCAACTACATCCTGTTATCTTCTACATCACCCAGCTACATCCTGTTATCTCCTACACCACCCAACTACATCCTGTTATCTCCTACATCACCCAACTACATCCTGTTATCTCCTACATCACCCAACTACATCCTGTTATCTTCTACATCCCCCAACTACATCCTGTTATCTTCTACATCACCCAACTACATCCTGTTATCTCCTACACCACCCAACTACATCCTGTTATCTCCTACATCACCCAACTACATCCTGTTATCTCCTACATCACCCAACTACATCCTGTTATCTCCTACATCACCCTCAACTACATCCTGTTATCTCCTACATCACCCAACTACATCCTGTTATCTCCTACATCACCCAACTACATCCTGTTATCTCCTACATCACCCAACTACATCCTGTTATCTCCTACATCACCCAACTACATCCTGTTACCTCCTACACCACCCAACTACATCCTGTTATCTTCTACATCACCCAACTACATCCTGTTATCTCCTACATCACCCAACTACATCCTGTTATCTTCTACATCACCCAACTACATCCTGTTATCTTCTACATCACCCAACTACATCCTGTTATCTCCTACATCACCCAACTACATCCTGTTATCTCCTACATCACCCAACTACATCCTGTTATCTTCTACACCTTTCATTAAATGTTCCATATCTCCTCCTATAATCATATTTCTCCTCTATTATCTGTACCATGCATACAGCAGGATTTCTACAATTAGAACATAAGACATCATACAAAGGCTCCAAAAGTGTGACCTCTTTTGTCATTTGCAGACACAAATGACTGGCAAATCTCCTTTAAGTCAAGTTTGTCAAGATGCTCTTGGTGGATGTGGCAAACAGCCACATTGTTACCCAACTACATCCCAGGTTAGAGGTTATGTACAGTCATGGCGAAACGTATATCATTTATTTTGTTTCCCTTGGAACAACACAAAAAAGCAGAGATATAATTCCAACTCCAAAAATGGAGTGGACAAAATTATTGGACTTTACTTAATTTTTGTTAGCGGACCACTTTCGCTCACATTTAAAGGGTTCCTTCTCCCAACTGCTGTTTTGAGATCTGCAGAAAGTGGAGTACAGGTGTTCTATGGGATTTAGATCTGGACTCATTGCTGGCCTCTTCACAACTCTCCAGCTCTTTGTCTTAAACCATTTCTGGGTGCTTTTTGAAGTGTGCTTTGGATCATTGTCCTGCTGGATGACCCATGACCACTGACGGAGACCCAGCTTTCTGACACTGGGCCCTACATTGCGCCCCAAAATTATTTGGTAGTCTTCAGATTTCATGATGCCATGCACAGAGTCAAGGCATCCGGTGCCAGAAGCAGCAAAGCAACCCCAAAACATCTGTGAAAAAAATTGCGGTTTTTATAGACCTCTTTTGATAGAATTTTAGACCTATTCGCGACACCATGATATGATAGCTTTTTGTCATCCTCGAGGTGATGAAATTACAGATTTCACTGCCATACAGACAAAAGAGGAAGCGAATTGGCATTTTTTGGGTTCCAGCTTGATTCATTTCCACGTAAATAGATGTGGTCGGACTGATTTCCTTTCCAGGATCTCATTTTTAAGACCTAACACCTAATTTTAGACTGAATAACTGAAATGTAAGACCTTTTTAGGCCTTATAAATCGGATTGCTGGATTTCAGACTTTATCCAGGCTTTTTAAGACCAGCGTAGGAACCCTGCCATGTTCTTTTCTTTGAAGGCCTCATTTCGCCTCAACACGACAACGATGATCGGCCAAGTCAGTCAGAGATCGGCCAAGTCAGTCAGAGATCGGCCAAGTCAGATAAGGATCATGTTGGTTCACTGTCGGTTCACAATGAGCCAGTAAGCACAACAGACCAGGGCCACAGCACAGAGAGAAATGTGTTTCTTTTAACTATCTACAGTATCTATAGACTAGATAGACTACTATCTACAGTAGAGATTCAGACACTTAAGGATGTCATAATAATCAGGTCACTCAAACACATCAAATTACGGACATCATAAAAGTGTACATTCATGAAGGGAGTGTACATATACAGTATATTGTAGGCTATTCCACCCATTTGTGGCCGGCTGTGGCGCAGGAGGTAGTCGCCGTCTAATGATCACAAGGTTGGCAGATCAGCGGTTCGATCCCCGGCTGGCCACATGTCGAAGTGTCCTTGGGCAAGACACTGAACCCCAGATTGCTCCCAGTGAGCGGGCCGGCGCCTTGCATGGCAGCTTGCCGCCATTGGTGTGTGAATGTGTGTGTGAATGGGTGAATGAGAGGCCGCTGTAAAGCGCTTTGGAGCAGCTTTGGAGCAGCAAAAAAGGTGCTATATAAGTGCAGGCCATTTACCATTTACCCACTGACACTATGCTCAAGAGGAAAACCAACACCAAGCTCAGTCATGATCACAACACACTTTTATGACCTTATTATTTATGACTGTTTACATTTTACAGAAACGTCTCGTCGTCTCCCTGTGATTCTGACTGAAAGGGAATGTTCAAGGACAAACGAACAATGTCAAAACTTGTGTCAACAAGAACATAATTTCGTCTCCAATACTGCATACCAGACATCGCTATTATTCTGTCACAGCTCAGGTGGTATCCGAGACTACTTGGTTTCACCGTCACGATACAGATTTACGTCTGTAGAGCAAGGCTGTGTAATAAATTACATTGGATATCGCTAGCCTCTTAGCATAATTGCCTAAGTCATGCTTCGCTTGTGGTCAGCCGAGCCATCTTTGTATGTAGTGTCAAACATGTCAAAGAGATGACTTGGGCAGATAGTGGTTTTGGAATGTAACAACAAGCATTCTGATAGGCTGATGGCATCATAGGCAATAATAATGCACAGTGAATCAGCAGTGTTAGGAGAGAAGAGTAGAGTTAGGCAGATCAGCAGATATCTCAATTTGGCCAAAATATGACTTTTTGAGGTAATGTTAAGGTATGCTACGAGGCTAACGATACGAGGATGCCAGCTCCTCAGGTCCTGCCCTCCGCTGGGGCACTGGGGCAGAACTCTTGACTGGGGGTAGGTGATGACAGAGGACAACAGTTTAGGCCTCCCTGTTATCAGAGGAATGCTGGATGCCTTCTACAAGGCCGGGACCCTGTCCATCACCACGGGCGTGTTGGCAGCTCACCTGCCACCAGGTATGACCAGGTCACACTGTGACCCCAAAACAGGGTCAGACGACTAAAGAAACGACTAAGTTCAGTGTTGTTCAGTTCTGTGTTGTTGTGTATGTAGTTATACATAATTATGTTATAATGAATACTAGTAGCCCAATCCTGAATTACTGATAGGATTACACAGCATTATAGCCTAGTAATCCTTTAGAAACAGTATTATGTAGATTATAATAACCAACACAGCAAAAATAAGTGATATACAGTATGTTGATTGGATAGAACGAGAAGCCGTGGTATATCGTGGATATCGGCACAGCTAGTGGGGTGGTTAGGCTTGACGCGAAGCAGAGTGTCGTTATATATATACACCCCCTAGCTGTGCCGATATCCACGATATATCATGGCTTCGAGCTCCATAACGCTTTTATACAACGGTTACCACATTTATCTATCAATATTTCAGAAAAGAAAGACGAGACAAACTTTTCATTAATGTATTTTAACGGAACTATGTTTTATTGTAAGTGTATTCATCCGCTGAACAGTTGTTTATCGGTTGCTAAGCAACGGTTAGAATGTAACGTTATTAACGATAACGGTAATATTATACAAACGCGTATGTCATGGATATCGGCACGGCTGGAATGCAAACTGACCAATAGAGACAATGGACCAAACTGACCAATAGAGACAATGGACCAAACTGACTGAATAGAGACAAGGGTATAGCCTGTTAACTCCACACAGCATTTTACGGCCAAGCTCCACCTGCTGCGTTGCGTCAACTCGCCATCGGCGTTGCGTCAACTTCCCGTTGTCCAAGCTCCACCTGAGCGTTGCGTCAACGTTGCGTCAACGTCAACGTTCTACTCTAGCTCCACTGGCTAGCTCGTACTTGGAGCTGTCCGTGGTACCACGTGGTACAATTGGTCTCATTGTGACGTATGCGTCCACCGTCAAAAATCAAACTTTTTTGAATGTCTACTTTGGACGCAGCCATCGGACGCAACGCTGACGCAACGCAACGCTGACGCAACGCAGCAGGTGGAGCACCTTTCATTGATTACAATGCATTTGATCCCAATTTCGGACGCAACGCACATTAGACGCAACGCTGACGCAACGCTCGATGGCCATGGTGGAGCTTGGCCGTAAGCCTATAGAAACAGTATTATGTCAATTATAATACACATAAAAAATAAGTGATATACATTGATGGGATATATAAAGGTCTCTATCCATTCCGTACTTTACACACTCCGAGAGTCTTACATAACTTTTTTCCAGTATTGTGTTTTGACAGGCAGACAGATGCACAGGGCTGCACTGCAAAAAGTAAACCTAAACCTCATTTAAGATATATTTTACTTGTTTTAAGAAACTCTTGGCAAGTGTTTTGTAGCAAATTGTTCTTGTTCTGTCGGCAGATAACTGTGCTTATTTTAAGTAATATTCCCTCATTTTATTGCTTTTTTTTCTTGTTTTTGAGAGCTGATTTTTGCAGTGTGCAAATCTGTCCTGTTATGAGGAAGGAGGCGGCTGTGTCTCAGGAGGTAGGGTCGCTGTCTATGATCACAAGGTTGGCAGATCGGTGGTTCGAGCCCCGGCTGGCCACATGTCGAAGTGTCCTTAGGCAAGACACTGAACCCCAAAATTACTCCCAGTGAGCGGGCCGGCGCCTTGCATGGCAGCTTGCCGCCATTGGTGTGTGAATGTGTATGTGAATGGGTGAATGAGAGGCCGTTGTAAAGCGCTTTGGAGCAGCAAAAAAGACGCTATATAAGTGCAGTCCATTTACCATGAGGGAGGAGGCGGAGGACAAGCTGGGACACATAGCCTACATTATGCATCTGTAAGAGAGACCAGTCCTGCTCCACAGGGAGAACTGAGTCAGTGTACTCTGAGTACAGCACTTACTAGCCAAACACCTGTCAAGACATATACAGAAAATTCTACCCTTGTAGACCCAGATCCTGCCTCCCTCCCTCCCCTCCCAAACCGCAGGGTGACACCACTTTTTCCAGTTTTTTGAAATGCGGTTGCCAAATTGATGCCCTTTCACTAATGATACCCTTTCACAAGCCCCGGGAGAGTTCACCTCAGACGAACGGACACTGAGGGGACTTGCAGAGGCAGCTAGCCTGTAGCCTACCAGGGAAGCTAGCCCATAGCCTACCAAGGGAGCTAGCCCATAGCCTACCAAGGCAGCTAGCCCATAGCAGCTAGCCTGTAGCCTACCAGGGGAGCTAGCCCATAGCAGCTAGCCCATAGCCTACCAAGGGAGCTAGCCCATAGCCTACCAGGGGAGCTAGCCCATAGCAGCTAGCCCATAACCTACTAAGGGAGCTAGCCCATAGCCTACCAAGGCAGCTAGCCCATAGCAGCTAGCCTGTAGCCTACCAGGGGAGCTAGCCCGTAGCCTACCAAGGCAGCTAGCCCATAGCAGCTAGCCTGTAGCCTACCAGGGGAGCTAGCCCGTAGCCTACCAAGGCAGCTAGCCCATAACCTACTAAGGGAGCTAGCCCATAACCTACCAAGGCAGCTAGCCCATAGCAGCTAGCCTGTAGCCTACCAGGGCAGCTAGCCCATAACCTGTGGCTCAGCCAGTAGAGCCGGCGTCTAATGATGGCAAAGTCGGCAACTCGCAGGGGTTCGAATCCCCAGCTGGCCACGTGTGTCGAAGTGTCCCTGAGCAAGAAGGCACTGAACCCCTAATTGCTCCAGGGTCGCCTTCAATGGCTCTGACCCCTTGCCTAGATGCCCCCTCTAGAGCATCAATACATTTGGTTGTACTCTAAATCCCACCTGGGAACACCACCACTAGTGTGCCCTTAGTAGTAAGGCACGTAGCCCTCAGTTACTCCAGGGGGAATGTCCCTGTAATTCGTAATTGTAAATCGCTTTGGATTAAAAGCGTCTGCTAAATGGCAAATTCAATTCAAATAAAAAATTGTTAATAAATAAATAAAAAAGTAATAGCACTGTGACTGCCAAATGCCCCTGGACTAGCATAGATGACTTTTTCTTATGATGACTGATGATGATGATAGATGATACACTTAACTTAGACAGAAGTATTTGCTGTAAGTAGGATTTGATAAAGGCGTCAAAATGCTAAATGCCCAAAATGAAAATGCAAAAATATAATGTAAATAATAATAATAATAACCTTTATTTGTATAGCGCTTTTCCTGCAAACGTTGCAGCTCAAAGTGCTCCAATCATTATATAATCATAATTTAATTATTTTGTCATTTAAAGGCAATATTAAAAAGATGGGTTTCTAGTCTTGACTTGAACATATGTGCTGAGGTTGCATCCCTAATGTAAACTGGTAGTGTATTCCACAATCTGGGTGCATAAAATGAGAATGCAGCCTCACCAAATCTCTTCTTTTGTACATGTGGTACACAGAGAAAACCAGCGTCAGAAGACCTGAGAGCTCTATCGGGCTGATATGCTAGCAGAAGACCTGAGAGCTCTATTGGGCTGATATGCTAGCAGAAGACCTGAGAGCTCTATTGCGCTGATATGCTAGCAGAAGACCTGAGAGCTCTGTTGGGCTGATATGCTAGCAGCAGTGGTGCTATGGTGCTATGCATCTAGTACAGAACGCTTGCAGGGACGTTACATGGTTAACTCTTCCATCAACAACCCTGCTGAAGTGTTTCCCTGACATAGGACCTCCCTGGTTGGCCTGGCACACGGAGGGTGTTCCTTATCCAGCTGCCCCACATTCTTAATACAGAACTCAGAAGCTCAGACAGGTCACATGGTTAGAGGCATTCAACTACATTACATTCCTCAGAGCAACAGCGTTCTCACTATAAACCCACACATCAACAGATTAAATGTAAGAACCCCAACCAACAACAGTACCAAGACAGCAGAGTACCAAAGTACCTTTGCACAAAAAACCCATTTGTGTCGGTTGGTCGGTCTGCTGTTGTCTGCTGAAATGTTGTAATGTTGTAATGTTGTAATGTAAGACCTACCTGTGTGGGGGTTTTCTCTCACTTATTTAAAAAACACAAATATAACCAGCAGGAACCTGATCAGTCCAGCTCCCTTGGTACTGGATGGGGTCATTTGACCCCTGTGAGTAAAGAAAAATGTTCTATCTTTACACTCGATCAAATTTCAGGACCCTCCTTTCATGACTTGTCCTAGATATGTGCGTTCTACCACCCAGTATCCTTACATTTACAAAATCAAATCAGGATAAGCTAGTATGAAGCTATTTTGCAGTTTATTCTGTGTAGGAAGCAGGCTAATTTACAAGACGCGCCAACTAGTGGTCGTTGTGTGTAAATACTAAATAGCAGCTTAGCATTATGAAGAGGGCGGGCGGCTCTTTTAGTAGGTAAAAAGGCACGGCTGTTCTAGTGGTAAGGTAGGACAAAGCCTTGTTCCTGTGGGCGCCTCTGTGCTGAAGGTGAGGTGTGATGAGACGGAGTACAGTAAGGATGAAAACAGGACATACGACGGCTGTCTGGACTTGTTCCATCGCCCGACACACAAGAGAATCACATAGCATGAGCAGGAAACACATCACCTGACTCGCCAGCAGTACCTGAGACCTAGCATGCAGGTATACTGTATGAACTGAGGGTGAACCCGCCCTGAACCTGTGAACACCCAACGTGTGTGTGTGTGTGTGTGTGTGTGTGTGTGTGTGTGTGTGTGTGTGTGTGTGTGTGTGTGTGTGTGCGTGCGTGCGTGCGCGTGTGTGTGTGTGTGTGTGTGTGTGTGTGTGTGTGTGTGTGTGTGTGTGTGTGTGTGATACCACCAGTCTCTATGGGAGGGCTGTGACTGTGTGTAGTCTTGTCAAACACACATGGGTTATTTGCTCTGTGTCTTCTTAGCGCTGTATTAGCTTAGCTTACTGCAGTCAAAGATTTTTTAACAAAACCAAAACGTGACGTTAGAATTATAAGGTTCTATCTCCATTTTTGGTAGAAATTTAGTTTTTTTACATAATCTGATCCATTAGGTGTTTATTAATGCCTGTGTGGTGTTATTTTTAAAATGTTGACATGTTTTAGTTAGTAATTAATAAAATACAAAGGTTCCATCTCACAAAACATAATGGAATGTAAAAACTTTGACGCTCAATATCTCTGAACTACCCGAAACGGAGATAGAACCTTATAATTCTAAGCTCACGAAAAGCCCAACCAATACAGCACCACCTTTCCGATTAACTAATTAGAACGGCAGTGTTTTAGTATTTTATACAGTAGGTCAGAATTCGTACATTGTAAGCTAGTTTAATGCTGACGTACAGTGGTTTTGGACGATCAGGTGCTGCCCCACATTTTACAACCTGCTAAATTGCCCAACCAATCATCATTACTTAGGTCCTGCATTTGCTCTAACCAACACTTTGCATCTCAGACAGCAAACATATCTTTAAGTTACAACGTCACAATAACACAAACAGACTTCTCCTGAGGCAGACATGATCGTTAAATATAACTCGTTAAACTCTTAAACATGACGTGTCCTGTTTGAAAGATGATGATTTGTCACCTTTCACTCATCGACATGAATGTTGGTAGCATGGAGCAATAATGTACCGTAAACAATAATAGTATAATAATAATAAAAGTTTGTTATCATAATGCACCTAAACACTACACTAAACACGCATGTTTAGTTACAACATCCACATGTTGTCAGACATGTAATGTGTTTTGGTAGAAGTGTGTTCTAGGGGTAGCACTGGGAAAAAGTCACAAGGAAACACCTTCTGTTCTGAGCCACCTGATAGTCTTGGCATGTACCTTGTTGGATATACTGTACAGTAAGTGTACAAAGTACTGTAGACGAGAGGACCACAAACAACAGTATGGGCATAGGAAGGATCTGAGACACAACACAAGCCAACATGTCTTAACAAGGTCACTTCCTGCAGTCCTCTGCATCTAACATCTAACATCTAACATCTGAGCTCGGCTAAGAGGCAAATGTTTGTTTATTGAGTGCAGCACAGACTGGATCAATTTAACTCCTGGCACTGTCTTCCACCACAAGTCCAGACCAGGCATTCTTCTGCTGGACAGACTTGATGGAAGGTGATATGTGTTCTGCAAAACATGTCTACGAATTACAATTTAAGACCAGAATCCAAAATGGGACAATAATTCCCCTTCATCCTAATAATAGCTCCTAATATAGCATCGGTACACTGTGTGGTTATCTTTTCCCCCAAATATGTTCTCTGCTTGTGTACCGTACACAAGCAGAGAACATATTTGGGGGAAAAGATAATCAATCATTCAGTAAGTATAGAAATGACATTAAGAGGAGAGGTCAGCGTCAAAAGCAAAGTCCCCTCCACGCTCGAGCCTCTCCGTGGGTCTGCTAAAAGGCTACGTTCGTAAACTCGCTCCGAGAGCGCCGGAGCGCACACTGGGTTCAACGTCATATAGAGACCAAGTCATTTGATTGGACCAAGAGCCACTCCATGAGTGCTGATCAGATTTTCACAGCGTTTTTACGAACGCACCCAACATCCGAATTGAAAAGGGGGAGGGAGGGTTGCGCGTCTCTGGAAAAACCCCGTAGATGACTTCCATTGGAGCGGAGTGCGCAGATCGCTGTGGGCTACTGGGTCAAGTCCGTACTAGTTA
>NC_137674.1:87391425-87398925 GCF_963989245.1 Nansenia antarctica
ATAACATGACACACCTAGAACACAGAATTAACAACAGATAACATGAGCACATAGAACACAGAGTTAACAACAGATATCATGGGCGCATAGAACACAGAGTTAACAACAGTTAACATGAGCACATAGAACACAGAGTTAACAACAGATAACATGAGACACATAGAACACAGAGTTAACAACAGATAACATGAGCACATAGAACACGGAGTTAACAACAGATAACATGAGCATATAGAACACAGAGTTAACAACAGATAACATGAGCATATAGAACACAGAGTTAACAACAGATAACATGAGACACCTAGAACAGAGAGTTAACAACAGATAACATGAGACACATAGAACACAGTTAACAACAGATAACATGAGCACATAGAACACAGAGTTAACAACAGATAACATGAGCACATAGAACACAGAGTTAACAACAGATAACATGAGCACATAGAACACAGAGTTAACAACAGATAACATGAGATACATAGAACACAGAGTTAACAACAGATAACATGACACACCTAGAACACAGAGTTAACAACAGATAACATGAGCACATAGAACACAGAGTTAACAACAGATAACATGAGCACATAGAACACAGAGTTAACAACAGATAACATGAGCACATAGAACACAGAGTTAACAACAGATAACATGAGCACATAGAACACATAGTTAACAACAGATACCATGAGCACATAGAACACAGAGTTAACAACAGATAACATGAGCACATAGAACACAGAGTTAACAACAGATAACATGAGCACATAGAACACAGTTAGTTAACAACAGATAACATGAGCACATAGAACACAGAGTTAACAACAGATAACATGAGCACATAGAACACAGAGTTAACAACAGATAACATGAGCACATAGAACACAGAGTTAACAACAGATAACATGAGCACATAGAACACAGAGTTAACAACAGATAACATGAGCACATAGAACACAGAGTTAACAACAGATAACATGAGCACATAGAACACAGAGTTAACAACAGATAACATGAGCACATAGAACACAAAGTTAACGAACAGGCACTGGGAACAATTAACAATTGCTTCACTCGTCTCACAAATCATGAACTTGTGACCCTATGGAGTCAAGGAAGAGCTAAACAACCATACCAGTAAACCAGCAGCAGACTTCCATACATTCAGCAGCATAAATCATTTATATATATAGTGAGGAGAGGAATTTAGTGCTGGGTGTGAGGCAACGACGAACACCTGCTCCTGTTTATGGTATGTTTTAATGAATAAACCAGTTCCACTTTCTTTAGAGACTCAGGAAAAAGGTTTTATTGACATTGACAGCACGTTAACATGGATAAAATGACAATGGTTTGACAGTGGTTTAAATGGTAAATGGACTGCACTTATATAGCGCCTTTTTTGCTGCTCCAAAGCTGCTCCAAAGCGCTTTACAACGGCCTCTCATTCACCCATTCACACACACATTCACACAGCAATGGCGGCAAGCTACCATGCAAGGCCACCAGCTGGCCACATGTCAAAGTGTCCTTGGGCAAGACACTGAACCAGGGTTCGAGTTATAAGCTGATCTCTGTGGGGGTCTCCAAAATAACAGTGCGAAATGTTCTCATGCACGCGCGAATCATGCCCACACAGCGATGGGACTTACAAGTTTTAATTAGCTATAGGCAGTAGCGGATTAAGGTGGTCAGTGGCCCTAGGCTACTCCTTTGTGTGAGGACCCCCCGCCCCCATACACAAGCCTCCCCCCTCCCCAAAATATACAACTCACGAGCACCCTGCACACACACCACTCATAATGCTTTACCATAAAACACTTAAACACTTTAATAACACAATAACACAACAGTGTTAATAATGCAAAGAATAAAAAAAAAAGGTTCAGTGCATTCAGTTCTGTCTCTATTGCTCTCCTCTCCCGTTGTCTCTCTGTTACTGTCCTGTTGTCCGTCTCTCTGTTGCTCCCCTCAGCTCTAAATGACAGAAATGAATTAGCTAATTAGTTGGCATGTAAACATATAGTTAGGGTTGGGTACAGTTTGGGTTTTATTCGATACCGGTGACAAATCGATACTTTAAAAACGGTACCGGTACCGAAACATCATCCTCCTCCTCAAATACCAACATATCCTGACGCTACAGCTGCAGGCTACTCATTTCACCACATCAACAGCCCCACATGAAACAACAGCTATAAAAGCGATAGTCACACATGTATCTAGGCCAATAATTGTGTTATTTTTGCTATACAGAAGGAGCGAAAAATACATGTACACTAGGTTAGTAAAAAGTAAAAGCCACCTTACCTTTACGGAGACAAGATAGACCTGTTTGGTCTGTTTTCAGTAGGCTGCGGTCGCGGTCCTGGAACCCATGATGCTGACGTCCGATGTCCTTTCTTTATCCAAGATTGGATGAACGGGAGAGGGTCAAAAAATGGCCTTTTTTTGGGCGGCATGGTAGCTACTGTATGTATATACTCCTGTATAGCTAATGAATGAATGTTTGCTTCTCAATAATAGGCTAGGTGCACGATCTCACTACTTCCTGAAAGGCAACTGGTATATGAACATATCCTGTCTCACTCTATTGGTTTAATTGATTAATCAGCTGTGCACTGTGTGTTCCAACGGTTTACCGCACAGCTGATTAATCAACCTTTTGCTGTTGCACAATATTCTACTGCGCCCCATGGTGTCTTGGTGGTGAAGTGCAGGCAGTCAAATGCCTACTGTCATTCACAGGAGATTAGTGGTGCGCGTATCTCTTTTGGAAAACGTGTTTATTTTACAATATTTATAATATAAATTAAATAATATTCATTACATTGACATTTTGATCAAATAATAGTTGTGGTAATGTATTATTAGCGACCCCCACAGATTTTTGATTTTACTGCCTTCATGGGAGCTCAGAGAGTCTCAGACCATCTCTATGGGAGCTCAGCTCCCATTGGCTCCCACATAACTCGAACCCTGCACTGAACCCCAAATTGCTCCCAGTGAGCGGGCCGGCGCCTTGCATGGCAGCTTGCCGCCATTGGTGTGTGAATGTGTGTGTGAATGGGTGAATGAGAGGCTGTTGTAAAGTGCTTTGGAATAAGGCGCTATATATGTCAGTCTGTTTACCATTGACCATTTACCATTTAGGGTGTCTGGGGTGGGTTGCAGCCCCCCCCCCCTCCCCCCGCAGTGTATTTAGTCTCCTGCTGCTGGACAGGAAGTGATGCAACAGAGGGGGCGTGGCCTCGGCTTTGGGTTTGATGTGTTTGAATTGTTGGACAGATGGACAAAGTCCTTATTCTCCCTGGCGCATGGCAGCACCACAGCCACATCCTTACAGCCACATCCAACTCCACAGACTTGGAGCTCATGCGATCAGAGTAGATGGTTTGTAGACGTTGGCAGACTTGGTATAGATGCTGGTCGTCCACCATCACCACATCATAGGACACCACAGCATAGGGCCACCAGGCCATGATGATGAACTCTGTGCAGATTACAACCTGAAACCTGAAGCTCTGTGCACAAACAAGTAATATGAATGATTGTAGCTGAAGGAGATATGTCGCTGCACTGAAACCCTCTAGCTTCTAGCTTCTAGCTACTATGCTCTAGTTTTAAGGGCCTTTCATTTGTACCCCTTGTATATACGCCTTTCTGTTCTCCCTTCACTTACCCTGGTGACGTCTCTTTCCACCTTCCTCTGATGGGGAAGAGAGGTAGCCATAACATGGCGTTACTGGTCTTAATGTCCATCATGGACACGTAGGAGAAGAGGATGATAAGTGGCTGTGGGGAGGCTGTGGTGCAGGAGGTAGAGCCGCCGTCTAATAAGCGCAAGGCCGGCAGATTTGCGGTTCGAACCCCGGCTGGCTACATGTTGACGTGTCCTCGGGCAAGACACTGAACCCCAAATTGCTCCCAATGAGCAGGCCGGCGCCTTGCATGGTAGCTTGGCCGCCATTGCTGTGTGAATGGGTGAATGAGAGGCCGTTGTAAAGCGCTTTGGAATAAGGCGCTATATAAGTCAGTCCATTATAAGCACAGGGTTGAAGAAACAGGAGATGAGGATGGAGATGATGGAGGACTTGTAGATGGAGGAATAGTTTGGCTTTGGACCGGTCCACCTCACAGGTGCCAGAACCTCCACCTGTAGGGAACAGAACGGAGGATCAAACTGGTGCTTCCAACCTCCCATATCCTTCTCAATCACCATGACATCTAGTTTATTCTATTCAGTTCTATTCTATTCTATTCGGTTGTTAAGTCGTGACGTGTTTCCGGGTCCAACGTTGGCTGAGGCGCTCTCTTGGAAATGCAGCAGTAATAATAATAATTCATTATATTTGTGTAGCGCTTTTCTGAGGCTCAAAGACCCTGACAATATGGGAAAAACAGGAAAGAGCTGTGTCCCTTGTTGTATGAATAGATCCGAGTCTAAAAAATTATTGAACTGTCATTCTACCGCTTTAGTACACTGGTACTCTAGTGCTTTAGTACACTGGTACTCTGGTGCTTTAGTACACTCGTACTCTGGTGCTTTAGTACACTGGTACTCTGGTGCTTTAGTACACTGGTACTCTGGTGCTTTAGTACACTGGTACTCTGGTGCTTTAGTACACTGGTACTCTGGTGCTTTAGTACCCTGGTACTCTGGTGCTTTAGTACACTGGTACTCTGGTGCTTTAGTACACTGGTACTCTGGTGCTTCAGTACACTGGTACTCTGGTGCTTTAGTATACTGGTACTCTGGTGCGGGGAAGTTTTTATTTGGACCTGGAAATTGCTAAACGTCACGCATGACGTCAGACTTAACAACCGAATTGTTTGGCTTTCCATCAAGAGGGCAAGTGGTTTGAGGAGAGTTTGTTTTCTGACCTGTGTCTCTATCTGCCCCACCGAGTCCAGCAGTGAACAGAATAGCGCTCCGACCCAGAAGAGCCTCAGTAATTAGATTAGCAACCCTAACGAGATGGTGATGGTGCTCATGCTGATACAGGATGTTGTAGATACACACAACATCCTGTTGTGCGCTTAGGTGGCGTAGTGGGTTAAGCGTTGACCATGTAACCGCAGGGTTCCCGGTTCGATTCCCGGCTGCGGACATATCCTGCTTGTCATCCCTTCTCTCTCTCTCATCCATCCTTCCTGTCATAATCTCTACTGTCTCTATCCTTCTCTCTCATCCTTCCTTCCTGTCAATCTCTACTGTCTCTATCCTTCTCTCTCACCCATCCTTCCTGTCAATCTCTACTGTCTCTATCCTCCTCTCTCTCTCACCCATCCTTCCTGTCAGTCTCTACTGTCTCTATCCTCCTCTCTCTCACCCATCCTTCCTGTCAATCTCTACTGTCTCTATCCTCCTCTCTCTCACCCATCCTTCCTGTCAATCTCTACTGTCTCTATCCTCCTCTCTCACCCATCCTTCCTGTCAGTCTCTACTGTCTCTATCCTCCTCTCTCTCTGACCCATCCTTCCTGTCATAATCTCTACTGTCTCTATCCTCCTCTCTCTCACCCATCCTTCCTGTCAATCTCTACTGTCTCTATCCTCCTCTCCCTCTCTCACCCATCCTTCCTGTCAATCTCTACTGTCTCTATCCTCCTCTCTCTCACCCATACTTCCTGTCAGATCTCTACTGTCTCTATCCTCCTCTCTCTCACCCATCCTTCCTGTCAGTCTCTACTGTCTCTATCCTCTTCTCTCTCTGACCCATCCTTCCTGTCATAATCTCTACTGTCTCTATCCTCCCCTCTCTCTCACCCATCCTTCCTGTCAATCTCTACTGTCTCTATCCTCCTCTCTCTCTCACCCATCCTTCCTGTCAATCTCTACTGTCTCTATCCTCCTCTCTCTCACCCATACTTCCTGTCAGATCTCTACTGTCTCTATCCTCCTCTCTCTCTCACCCATCCTTCCTGTCAGTCTCTACTGTCTCTATCCTTCTCTCTCTCACCCATCCTTCCTGTCAGTCTCTACTGTCTCTATCCTCCTCTCTCTCACACCCATCCTTCCTGTCATAATCTCTACTGTCTCTATCCTCCTCTCTCTCACCCATCCTTCCTGTCAGATCTCTACTGTGTCTATCCTTCTCTCTCTCTCACCCATCCTTCCTGTCAATCTCTACTGTCTCTATCAATAAAAAAATAAAAAAATACGAGTGGGACTGCCCCCACACGGAAAAAAATACTTAAAAGGAGAGAGGCTACGACTGTGTGCGTGTTGTGAAGAAGAAACCTCACCCCCTCAGAGAATATGATTACAGATACAGTGTGTAAAAGCTGTTGTTCCTCCCTTTGATCGGCCTGCGTCTGCCCTCAGTAGAAGGGCTTCGCTTTCCAGATTTTTCCAGATGTTAGGTCTTTGCACAGGAAAAGTGGGAGTCACTCCTTCTCGCCTAGTTATGAATGTCACATTGTGACATTTATTGAACCATGAGTTCTTTTTTAGCCCTGGCAGCCCTTCCAACAAGCCATTACCACTGAAAAGAACCTTTGTTGACCAAGTACCTAGCTTTGTATTCAGTGAGAAGGAAGAAAGAAATCAATTGGCCAGTGTGATATGTTCATAATCCATGCAACTGATTAATAGAGTTGTTATGATTATGAAACGTCATGTAATAATAATAATAATAATGCTAATAATACATTAGACTTTAGCGCTTTGAGTTGCATTTCATGTATGAAAGGTGCTATATAAATAAAGCTTTACTTACTTACTTTTCTAGACACTCAAAGACGCTTTACAAACTGAAAAGATCGAGTAGTAATAATAAAAAGAAACAAAAACTAAATAAAAGAAAGTATAGGGGCCTAATTAAGGTAGTGCTGGGGACACATGGGAAGGGGAGGGGGAGAGGGTTAACTGGTGAAGGCGAGCTTGAAGAGGTGGATTTTGAGGGCCTGTTTAAATGTAATTGATTGAAGAATGTTTTACTGCTACTACCAATAAAACCATACCAAGGTATACTTGTACTTTGTAGGAATAATCTTAAACCTCCCAAACACAGAGGTGGTTTTTCTGCCTAATTTCCATGTAATTAAGACATTCCACAACACCAATTACACCTAAAATAGTCAACCACCTCACCTCACATTGAGATAATGCTATGGTATGGTACTTAGAACTGCAAATGAAATTGCAGTCATCAAACAAGCACTTACTCCCTGAACCCAGGCCGGTAATGAGCCCTCAACAACACAGAAAGTAAACATTATTTTAAGGCTCTTTCTAGATAAGAGCTACTGGAATGGAAAGTTAGGAAGGGATGAGTTCAGCAGTAACATTCACTACCTCCCTCTTTCGATAAGAACATACTTGATCATAATCTTTGTTTGGGTAGCATCTGTTGTATTGACTGACACCGATGACAGTTGAGGTATCGATGCTGGCGAGGCCAAAGAACAAGGTGAAGAAGCCGTCCACCTAGGAGAGATGGGGAGGGGAGAGGAGAGGAGGAGAGGGGAGGGGAGGAGAGGAGAGGAGAGG
>NC_137674.1:87401425-87413925 GCF_963989245.1 Nansenia antarctica
CACGGAGGCCACGGTGTTATTGTTACACCTATGTTTTCCTCCGGCTCCACGGAGGCTCCTTACACAGAGGGTGGATGTCAGGGGGCCTGAGCAAGAAAAATAAGCTGTGAAAAATTCCCAAGCGAAAGTTCTGAAGTTATGAGAGTATGAAGTATGACAACTATTTCATTGCAAGTAAATGGCTTTGGGGGAGGTTCGCTAATAACAAAATGATAAGAACGTACCAGCCAAGTATGCAGCATGAAATTGTGATGTTCCGAAATCATTTTGAATGAATGAATCAGAGGTGTTTTTTTTGGTGTTCAGGCTACTTAACATTAGTTATAGAGGCAGAAATACTTTCAAACATACCCTGGAAATGCATGTAGTGACATCCTATCATCATGAGGGGCGGCTGTGGCTCTGGAGGTAGAGCCGCTGTCTAATGATCGCAAGGTCGGCAGAGCGGCGGTTCGAACCCCGGCTGGCCATGTGTCGAAGTGTCCTTGGGCAAGACACTGAACCCCAAATTGCTTCCAATGAGCGGGGCCAGCCGGCGCCTTGCATGGTAGCTTGCCTACCTCGCCTTTAGTGTGTGAATGGGTGAATGAGAGGCCGTTGTAAAGCGCTTTGGAATAAGGAGCCATATAAGTCAGTCGATATAAGTCAGTCCATTAAGTTTTCTCTGGTGCAACAGGACATGTTCAGAATGACAAGCCAAGCCTCTCCTATTCACCAGCCTCACGTTAGTCAAGCTAGAGAGAGAGAGGGGGGGGAGGGGGGAGCTCTGACTCAGTTGAGTGGGCCAGTGGTGCCATTTTAAACAATAGCTAATCCCTAAATCACTGCTTGGCAGTAGGTTGATTGGCCTTTTGGAAGATGGAAAAATGTGTGGACACATTTTACTGTTGCCTACATCTGTTCTGGTAGAAGAAAGCCAATGTAATGTACGATCTCTAAGGCATTTCTTATTCATACGGACAACAAGCGAATGTTGCAGTGTACAATAGGTGGGGTGTCAAGCGTTGAGCATTCGCCCATTCGCTCCCTGAACTTCAAACTCGCTAGTTTAAACCGGCATTTTCCTTCAAAGCATTCAAAGCATTCTGACATTTGAATGAAATGTCTATTCAGTCCTCCTTCTATGAGGAAACTGTGAGGCATAACTTATTAGAATATAATGTTTTCAGTCTTCTCACCAATGCTTCAGAATAATTACATTAATTAGCCTATTATTAATAATCTCCAATGTGAATAGTTTCCTCCTCAAAAATGTTGCATTCAGTAAGTAAGTAAGTAAGTAAGTAAAGCTTTATTTATATAGCGCCTTTCGTACATTAAATGCAACTCAAAGCGCTTCAATTCAGCCTCTAGGCTCCGATACTAAACAACTCACCTATACTAAACAACTCACCTATACTAAACAACTCGCCTATACTAAACAACTCACCTGGCACCAACAGGTGACACCAACGATGGTCTCTCCTTGTCCGTCAATGGGAACGTTGTATGCACAAGGCTGACATTATTTTTCCTCAATGGAATGGATGTTGGCAGGGATCTTTGGAGGAAGTTTAAATGTCAAATCCATGTTCTGAATACAGCCTCCAAGGCTTGAAATCCTGTTGACTTCAAGGAGCTCCCAATTGTGCACCATGGCCCGGCGTGGTCCAGTGGTCTAGCACCATGGCCTGGGGTGGTCCAGTGGTCTAGCACCATGGCCTGGGGTGGTCCAGTGGTCTAGCACCATGGCCTGGGGTGGTCCAGTGGTCTAGCACCATGGTCTGGGGTGGTCCAGTGGTCTAGCACCATGGTCTGGGGTGGTCCAGTGGTCTAGCACCGCGGTCTACAGTGCACACATTATGCCCATGTCGGCATGGGTTAGAATCCGGCCCTGCTGACATGCCCTCTCTCTCCCTTCTTCTCCTTACTGTCCTGTCTGTCTTCATTGTATCTGTCCAATGAAAAATATGACTGGGACTGCCCCACTCAGAATTTTTTTTTTTTTATTCTGCATACACTGAGATACTGATCCATGTCCCGAGGTGGACTAAATCCAGTTTATAAATAAATACCCTAACCTTAACCCTGCAACTCACTGTCCTGATGATAGAGAGAGCGCGCCTGTAATCCAATGTTTGTATTTGGAAACGACAAAACAGACTGAGATTTTGTGATTAAATCCCAGTCAGTCAATATGGTAAAAGTCATGTAAGCCACTTCCAGTGGAAATATCTGCCTTTCTTTTAACATAATTTCTGAACCTATGAAATCCTCCCCAAGACAATAACAATTATCCACCAAACAAGCCCAACATCTGATTTGTTGTGGCATAAGTGTCCTGATGAAATGGGCCTACCTAAATTGTTTTTCATTATGTAATTTTATAATAAATGTAATCGTCGAGCATTGTCGATCGGACAAGCCCACACAACGACCACACACAACGACGTAATCATAATAATAACTTGGTTTTATACAGCGCCTTTCTCAAACCCAAGGACGCTTTACAGATTTGACAGACAGAAGGTCAGACAGACAGAAGGTCAGACAGACAGAAGGTCAGACAGACAGAAGGTCAGACAGACAGAGCTGATGTAGATCATAAAGGAAGATGTTGTTACTCCTCCTGGGCAGACCAGGTGTGCTACCTGTACTTACCTCTGCTACAGTAGTTAAACTACAGTAGTTAACTAGGGCCAGTGAAGACTTGGACCTGATGGAGATAGAGAACTGTACGTTTATGACCTAATAAAGTCCAGATGGTTATGGACACGGTTATGGGTAAAGCAGATGCTACATGCTAGTGGCCCCATGACCTACTGAAGGTAGTAAATGTAAAGAACACTGTACACTGTGGGAATTTGAAAGGTTGTTTTATCATCGTCCGGACACTATTTTACTCAATTATATAATCACCAGTGTTTTCCCTGTAACCAGAGATAATCATCTATACACCCCATAATGCACGGTACCCCATAATGTACTGTTGCAGTCTATATTCACCCTAGGGTTTATATGATATATTGGGTTTTATATGACTATATGTGTGTATATATGTATCCATGTTTTGTATTTCATGGGTCTTATAATATGCATAGATATTATTTCATTCATAGTCATATTTGTAAAGGGTTTATACATGGTTTATAATTACTTAATAAATCACTTATAATCAATTGATTAATTATAAACCATTTACAAACAGTTATACGTCATTAGTTTACACTGATCGATTTTCACCTGGTGCAAAATAGGGAGGTAGCAATCAGGAGCCAGTCATTAATGTACTTATAAATGTACTTATAAATGTGCTTATAAATGCTTTGTAATGCTTTATAAATGTACTTATAAATGTACTTATAAATGCTTTATAAATGTACTTATAAATGTACTTATAAATGTGCTTATAAATGCTTTGTAATGCTTTATAAATGTACTTATAAATGTACTTATAAATGCTTTATAATGCTTTATAAATGTACTTATAATTGTACTTATAAATGCTTTGAAAACTAACCCTGATGTGAAATAATTCAATATCATTTACAAGTGTTGCATAGTGGTTGCACATGTGGGAAATTGTATTTGCTAATTTTCACCGGATTGCGAGGACCAAGTGAATATCATACAATCTTAACTTTACTAATGAGTTATAACTGATTGTAGATGGTTTATAATTTTAATAAATAAACTGGTTACAAGGGATGTATTAACTCATTATAAACGTATAAATGTATAAACCCTTTACAAATGTAACCTTAATGTAAAAGTGTTCCCTAACATGATTTATTATGATTGATAAGGAGTGCGTATGTCATTCATATTCAGTCTTGCTTCTTACATCTAGGCGCCTTTGGCTCCTAGTCACTGTTTCTGTTTTGTTTTGTTTGTTTTCTGTTTTATCTGTCTGACCATTTCCTTCTACTTGTAAAGCGTCCTTGGGTTTGATGAAAGGCACTATATAAATCCAAGTTATTATTATTATTATTATTATTATTACGGCAGTCCACGGATTTGAGGTAAGCTCAGAAGGTACCGGAGCTTGTAGTGCTTATTCTGGTGGTCTGTGGTGCACTCCTCTCCTACCCTCAAGGCCTAGAGATATCTCCACCCGAGGTAGAACAAAGCACAACCATGTTTTTTTATATCTTTGAAATGTCTATTTTATGAAACGGATGGTTGTATACAAATACGTTACTGCAAAAGTGGTTTATTTGGATGATATTTGGATCCTCCCCAAAACCGAACATGAAAGTGAACATTTTGGATTCTACAAAAGGGACAGTGTGACCAGAAACTCACCAGATGTGTTACTTTTGTTACCAAACGTAGCGGTAACAAAGCTATGCTTTCTTTTATTTTCTGAGTGGGGCAGTCCCACTCATATTTTCCATCCCATTGGACAGATACAGTGTAGACAGACAGGAAAGTAAGGAGAAGAAGGGAGAGAGAGAGGGCATGTCAGCAGGGCATGGGCCGGACCCAAACCCATGCCGACATGGGCATAATGTGTGCACTGTAGACCGCGGTGGTGCCAGACCACCAGACCACCCCAGGCCACAAAAGCTATGCTTTCTTTCTGCATTTGTTTGCAATTACATCCCAATCTCAGGCCCACATAGACTCAACGAAGACCAGACAACCATCTTGACTGGAGGTTTTTGGAAAAAGACGAAGAGACAAAAAGTAGAAATCAAAAGGACAAAATGGAGAGCCTACCTGATTTGAGCAGCGATCATGGAAGACACGAGAGTAGTGCTACACACCTTCCTCCTCGCCATGTGAGGAGTATTCATCAGGTGTGATGACACTGGTGTGCTTGTGTTGTTGTGTGCTCTTGTATTACGCAAGCTGCAGCATGTTTGACTCCACTTTGGTCTTCATGCACAAAGGCCATGCTGGCAAAGAGTTGTGCCAATCACTACACTGTACAAGCAGCTGGGGAAATCCTTCTGCCATCTGCCTTCCAGCACGCCATGCTCTGACAGGATGTAACACAACCAGCGGTTTTTGTCAGATTAAGAAAAACAACTGCTGTCAGAAAACTTCAGAGAGAGAGTTGAATGGTAAATGGTAAACAGACTGCACTTATATAGCGCCTTTATCCAAAGCGCTTTACAACGGCCTATCATTCACACACACATTCACACACCAATGGCGGCAAGCTACCATCACTGGGAGCAATTTGGGGTTCAGTGTCTTGCCCAAGGACACTTTGACATGTGGCCAGCCGGGGCTCGAACCGCCAATCTGCCAACCTTGCGATCATTAGACGGCGACTCTACCTCCTGCGCCACAGCAACCCCTTAAGTTGACTGGCTTAAGTCACTTTGGTTTGAAGGGAAACCTGGAGGGTTCGTTGCTTGCGGCCAGACAGTTCTGATTCTGTATGGCCCAAAGGAAAAACGAGAAAGACAAACAGTGTACCGCTCTAGACTGGTTGTGGCTTCTACTTGCTACTGTACTGGTTTCCACCATCCTCCGTCTGCTATCAAGCGGCTATCTCAGCTTGTTCCTGCTTCATGTCCCTCTACTTCCTTGCCCTCCCAGGGTCATGGATTACACCAGAAACTGGATGGATTACACTGGATAACACAGCTACTCCGGCAGCCCTCTCTGATGCCTACTCCATGCCTACATGTGTCTCTGCGTGTCTTGCTGACATTTCTGCCTGCTTGGATGTCAGCCCACTACCTCAAGCTCAACCGTAACAAGACTGAACTGCTCTTCCTCCCTGGGAAAGCCTGCCCGCCCTTTTTCAAGACTTCTCTATTACAGTAGAGAACTCTCCAGTAGCTCTGTCTCTCCCAGACAGCCAAGAACCTCGGGGGGTGATTGTTGACAACCACTTATCCTGTGCAGTGAACATCGCAGCGTCGGCACACTCCTGTAGATTCTTCCTCTACAACATCAGAAGGATACGACCGTTCCTCACCAGAAACGCAGTACAACTCTTGGTCCAGTCACTTGTGATCTCCCGCCTTGACTACTGCAACGCACTCCTGGCCGGGCTCCCCGCCTCCGCCATCAGACCTCTGCAGCTCATCCAGAATGCTGGTGCCCGCCTGGTGTTCAATCTCCCCAAATTCTCCCATGTAATCCCCCCTCCTTCGCATCCTTCACTGTCTCCCGGTAGCAGCTCAAATCAGATTCAAGACCCTGGTGCTCGCCTACCGGGCAGCAAAAGGAACAGCCCCTCCCTACTTGCAAGCAATGGTCAGCCCCCACCCATCTACATGGATGCTCCAGTCACTCTACTCGGTCACGGCTTTTCACTGTCCTGGCTCCCCGCTGGTGGAACGAGCTTCCCACTGCTCTCAGGACTGCAGAGTCACTCCCTATCTTCCGCCGTAGACTAAAGACCTCCATCTCTTCAGGCTGCACCTTAACTGTCCCTCCTAAGACATTTTCATCCCCTCTACCCCCCTGTTTACAAGTTCTCTACTGTAAATTTAAAAAGAAAATCGAATTATTCCTTCTTTTAGAATTGTGATTGCTGATGGCCCCTGGCCCTAGCACAGATTATTCTCTTGTGATGACTGATGGATAGATGATTCACTCACTTAGACAAACGTATTTGCTGTAAGTCGTTTCGGATAAATGCGTCTGCTTAATGCCAAGAATAAGATAGCCAGACTGTGTTTACCACCTCAAATTAAGTAATTTATGCCCAGCAGCCAAATCCATGTGTAGAGGTAGCTAGCTAACATTACATTGATCATACTCGTAAGACTTTTCACTTTTCAAGAAATGCCGCTCGAGAGAGGACGCTGGCGTTGCTTGTTTTTTCGCCGCTTCTCCGCCCGAAATGTAGATATAATTGCAGTATCCAGAGTAGATTGTCCTACAAAGACACTCAGATTTAGATTTAGTCATCTAAAAATGTATTAGACCCCTATACTTTCTTTTATTTCTTTTTGTTTCTTTTTGTTTTACTACTCGATCTTTTCAGTTTGTAAAGCGTCTTTGAGTGTCTAGAAAAGCGCTATATAAGTCGAATGTATTATTATTATGAATGAGATCTGTGCATGTGACCTTCTGGAGTGCCCCAATATACCATAATTCCGGATGAAAGCACAGTTGCGTCCTAAATGTTTGTGCAAATATCTATCTGTCAAGACAGATCTCTCCAATATTGACATACATCAGCAATGTATCTTCAAGAAAACAAAATCTTTCAATTAAACGTAGGCCTTTTGCTCCTCTTCCATGATATTTGGGGCGGCTGTGTCTCAGGAGGTAGAGTCGCCGTCTAATGATCACAAGGTTGGCAGATCGGTGGTTCGAGCCCCGGCTGGCCACATGTCGAAGTGTCCTTGGGCAAGACACTGAACCCCAAAATTGTTCCCAGTGAGCGGGCCGGCACCTTGCATGGCAGCTTGTCACCATTGGTATGTGAATGTGAGTGTGAATGGGTGAATGAGAGGCCATTGTAAAGAGCATTGGAGCAGCTTTGGAGCAGCAAAAAAGGCGCTATATAAGTGCAGTCCATTTACTTTTTTTTTTTTTTAAGAATCAACATCCCCCTAGCCAGTTTTTTAAAACCCCCCAAAATGATGATCAGAGTCATTATGTGCATGGTTGACCAACTTGGTGAGATGTTGAGGCCCAATATCTTAGTTTGTATTGAAGGGCCAGAGTAGCGTCTTAGTGTGTTTAGGAGATTACTGGATAGATTTGGACTGGTAACAATGTGCGAGTGTGAGGGGTGTCACCTCCATTGAGCCAAGGTCCTGTGTGTGCCGATTGTGACATCATCATCTTGATGGAATTTAAGCTAATTGTGACACAGTCTGATCATTAGGTCCTCATGTCGGGATCCGATGTAATGATCTGACTTTTCTTTCAAAAAGTGTGAATACATTTCCGCGTTGTTGAAAATCTACGACACATCGCCTGCTAACAATGTAAAGTAGTGTTGTAGTTAACTAGGTAACAATGTAAAGTAGTGTTGTAGTTAACTAGGTAAAAATGTAAAGTAGTGTTGTAGTTAACTAGGTAACAATGTAAAGTAGTGTTGTAGTTAACTAGGTAACAATGTAAAGTAGTGTTCTAGTTAACTAGGTAGCAGTGGGGATTACTCACCCAATCCATTGCGTTGTTGCAGTATTTTGGCTTGACTAGCGAGTTTGTGTTGTGATTCTCAACGACGTTGAAACGTAGTTCCGTGTTTCAAAAGAAAAGTCTGAACATTTTGATTGGTTGCCGATATGAGGACCAAATGATCAGACTGGGTCGCAAATGTTGACACATGGAAAATAGCAAAGTGTCGTGTCTTTAATGGTCTATAGTGGGTATAGTCATACAGCCTCATTGGCTAAACCAGGTTTTATTCAGCACCTTTTTTATAGGAATCTGTGTAGAATCCAAACCCTCTCTTTATTCAAGAGGAGAGAAGCGCACGAGTATTTATACAAACAGACAAACAGAGAACAGAAAAACAACGAACAAACAGGCAATGTCACCCATAGTTTTGGACGACGAATAACTTGGGATCCCTCCAATAATTGTTTTACAATCCCGATTTTGACCCAAACATATTATTATTATTATTTTTAGATCACTAATTATTTTACCTAAATTGCCCTTCCCTCCCCAGCTCACAGTCCTACCTTCCCTTCCTTTCCACCTCTCCTCTCCAATCCCTCCTCCCCCCCCCCCATCCCCTACCCCCCCGCCCCCCCAGATCCACAGTGAACCGCTCTGTGGTAACACACCTTCTTATGGGGGGGTGTAACCCGAGCCCCCCCCGGTCTGCCTGGAGATCACAGTGTCCACCTTGTTCCCCTGCCCCAACCTCCGCCGACCAGCCCTCCTCCTCCTCCTCCTCCTCCTCCTCCTCCTCCTCCTCCTCCTCCTGGCCCTCAGGATGTGGAGGGTAGGGCCGCTGCCAGCTGCTCTGCCTGCTTCCGAAACCTCCACGTCAAACCTTTCCTTTGAGCCCCTCGGAGAGAGAGAGAGCTGTTGCTGTGAGCCTGAACCCCTGACCCCAACTGTCACCCTTCCAGCAGGCTAACACACTGCTTCTAGTCATCACTTAACCCCCCACCCCTCAACCCCGAATGCCACACGACACAGGATTCAGTAGTAGCAGTTATTCCCTCTGTGTGTGTGTGTGTTTGTCCAGAGAGACAGACGTTGATTCTCTTGCTGACATGAGAGTGTACTGTGTGACTCTTATGGTCAGAGTGGATAATGTGATAATGATTGTGGGGAGACCGTATATATACAGTGGCCTCAAATTGAAAATGTATATCACCTATTCGCCTGTGGCTAACCGGGCTAAGTGTTAAGTTTAGGGACGAGAATAAGCGAGAGGCTTATGTAACTGACGTCCCAACTGACGCAAACGGTATACCCTTGTATTCTCTGTACCGCCCGTACACGCCACCATCCTCCAATGTATACTGGGGCGGCTGTGTCTCAGGACGTAGAGCCGGCGTCTAATGATCACAAGGTTGGCAGATCGGCGGTTCGAGCCCCGGCTGGCCACATGTCGAAGTGTCCTTGGGCAAGACACTGAACCCCAAATTGATCCCAATGAGCGGGCTGGCTGGCGCCTTGCATGGTAGCTTGCCGCCATTGGTGTGTGAATGTGTGTGTGAATGGGTGAATGAGAGGCCGTTGTAAAGCGCTTTGGAATAAGGCGCTATATACCGTAAGTCAGTCCATTTATACCAGTTACGCCACAGGTGTTATGTTGCTTCCTCAAACACCAGCACGCACAATCCCTCTGACTTGCATCCTCTATACTGCCAACACTGAAAACAACACCTGATGGAAACCAGTTACCCTACTGAAAAACTAGCGAACTAGCGAACCTCTTCAAGCTTGACTCCACCAGTTAACCCTCTCCCCCTCCCCTTCCCATGTGTCCCCAGCACTACCTTAATTAGGCCCCTATACTTTATTTTATTTATTTTTTATTTTACTACTCAATCTTTTCAGTTTGTAAAGGTCTTTGAGTGTTTAGAAAAACGCTATATAAGTCTAATGTATTATTATTATTATTATTATTATTATTATTACCGTCCCAGGTTTGTGTGTGAGGCTGACATCATGTTGGACATGCTGGTGCGTTTGCTGTACCATGCTGAGGTGTAGCAGGTCTCTGTAAGGATGTGAGGGGTTGCCATGGCGCTGATTAAGCTCCACTTTCTTCAGTTGACTTTGGCAGTGTGAGTGAAGCGTGGCAATCACACAGCAGCCACAGCACACTAGGCCTCTGTATCATTAGGCTCATGATGATGAGGGCTTTCTAGGCCTGTTGCAAAGCTAAGCTCACAATCTTCAGATGGAAAACTACAGAGCTGTTTAGAGGAAACAAAGCGTTTCTGTCACACAAAGACACAAAGACATACACCAGGTTTGTTTGTTTGTTTATTAGGATCCCCATTAGCTAACACCATGACATTAGCTAGTCTTCCTGGGGTCTGTCTGTCTGTCTGTCTGCCTGTCTGTTTGTTTGTTTATTAGGATCCCCGTTAGCTAACACCATGACATTAGCTAGTCTTCCTGGGGTCCGTCTGTCTGTATGTCTGTCTGCCTGTCTGTCTGTCTGCCTGTCTGCCTGTCTGTCTGTCTGTCTGTCTGTCTGTCTGTTTGTTTGTTTATTAGGATCCCCGTTAGCTAACGCCATGACATTAGCTAGTCTTCCTGGGGTCTGACACAAACATCATATTTGAACTGAAATTGTCAACATTATATACATGCAGACAATTGTAAACATCTTATTCATACATACATCATAATAACAAAAGAAAGGAATAAAAGAAAAGAAAGAAAGAAAAAACAATGAAAATAAATGAAATACAACAGATCAGCAAACGAGATAAATCATCTATTGTTCATTCAGAGTTAATTGTATTAAGTGCTCTTTTATTGTTTTCTTGAAAGTGCCTCTAGAATTAGTTTTACTACTACTACTACTACTACTACTACTACTACTACTACTACTACTACTACTACTACTACTACTACTACTACTACTACTACTAATAATAATAATAATAATAATAATAGACTAACTTTTCTTGCTAAATGATGAATATGAAACGCACAGTATGGTCGATATGCCCCTTTACAAGCTGTCTGAGTCACATAGCCCCAGAGAAATCTATACTACTACTACTACTACTACTACTACTACTACTACTACTACTACTACTACTACTACTACTACTACTACTACTACTACTACTACTACTACTACTACTACTACTAATAATAATAATAATAATAATAATAATAATAATACATTAGACATATAGTGCTTTTCTAGACACTCAAAGACGCTTTACAATCTGAAAAGATCGAGTAGTAATAAAAAGAAACAAAAGAAATAAAAGAAAGTATAATTAAGGTAGTGCTGGGGACACATGGGAAGGGGAGGGGGAGAGGGTTAACTGGTGAAGGCAATTATTATGGTTATGATTATTATTATTATTATGATTATAGAAGCTACTGATGTTTTTCAAAAGCTTGACTGTTTTTGTAATCTCTCTCCACTTGTTAGAGGGCTTCTAAAACCAGCACCAAACACACCGAACAGACCAAACACACCGAAGCACAGCTGTGTTGTGAACTGACATCACATGTTTAGGAAACCAACAAAATAAGGCTTTTAAGGCTTTTAAGCTTTTTAGCCGCACATCTTCCTTTGAAATGAAAAGCCCAGATGAGAGGAACATCCGTCCACCTGGCTTACACCTGGCCATCTCTGCCAAGAACCAATCAATCAATAAACCCATAACCTGCCCGTTTACAGAAACATGGCCACACCACCACCACCACATCAAAGGTTGCCAAACTATTAGGGGGGGGGGGATAATTCACAGGGGGTAAGGGGGAGGCTTGCCGTGATATGGATAGAAATGTTTAACAGACAGTACACACAACCTGACAACGTAACACCTCAATACTGAGAGTGAAACTATACATACATGATAGTGTATGCTCCTGTACTCTACATACATGATAGTGTATGCTCCTGTACTCTACATACATGATAGTGTATGCCTCTGTACTCTACATACATGATAGTGTATGCTCCTGTACTCTACATACATGATAGTGTATGCCTCTGTACTCTACATACATGATAGTGTCGGCCTCTGTACTCTACATACATGATAGTGTATGCTCCTGTACTCTACATACATGATAGTGTATGCCTCTGTACTCTACATAGATGATAGTGTATGCTCCTGTACTCTACATACATGATAACATGCCTCTGTACTCAACATACATGATAGTGTATGCTCCTGTACTCTACATACATGATAGTGTCTGCCTCTGTACTCTACATACATGATAGTGTAAGCCCATGTACTGTAGCTATTGGTGAAGTGAAATGTCTAAGCATATTGCTCATCAAACCAGTCCTGCATAAACAGGATATGTTACGTAACGTAAACGTAAGTTCCTGTTTACCCCCGACTCCAAAACAAAAAGGTCAACAGACAAACTATCCTGTCAGACTAGCCTACAGATGTTGCTGAAAGTCATCAGTGTAG
>NC_137674.1:87418925-87437667 GCF_963989245.1 Nansenia antarctica
ATTTCGGAACGCCATAAAAATAAATCTGCGCTCCCTGTCTAACGTTATATATATCTAACATTACATGTTATAAGGCTGAACTGTGCATGATAGTGCTGCATTCTGACATATTTCATGTGGCATCTCCCCCCGTTGATGGTGTATGACGCTATAGTCAGTCCCAATGGTCCAAAAGTCAAGTGCTTCGTAACACAGACGGGGTGAATTTTATGAATGAAAGTGAAAGTTCTGTCACAAAACGCTGTTACGTATCCTCACACATTTTTAAGTGGGTATATGGAAATCCTTGGCCTTTCCTAGTGGGTATACGGCGTAGTCCTGCGTATCACCTAGACTACACCACTGGTTGAGACCTCAAACTGGAATAACGGGTTTGCGACCTTGTGACCTCTCAGGTTTTACATCACACTCAGTGTCCCCCCGCTGTCAGGTTCCACTGACGTGAACATCCACCTGTTTCATTCATCAAAGAACATCACACGTTGTAAGGATCAGTTGTGGTCCGTAAATTAATAAGTCTGATCAGGGAAACGTGACCGGGGGGGAATTTACACATCTCCTGAGGCTCTCCATGGCGTGGCTCTGAGTTCTTCTGAACGATGCTCCTGTCTCCAGACGTGTGTTGTTGGTGGTGAGGTCATACTGGATATGTTCAGTAGCTTACCTCTCTTTCCAGTAGATGGCTGTGATGTTTATAGTGGTGTATGGAGATGTTTATTGCTTACAGATGCTGTGCAGTTGCAGTGCCTGTTCTCATTTTGTCATGTTTAGTTTGAGAGTTAGATGGGTGGTTGACAAGCTCTTCGTTTTCCAGAGACTTGATGAGGAGCTCAAGCTGAGGATAGGTTTGTATTACCAGCATACGCCTGGTTGTTTTCCTTTGGAGGCCAGAAAGGAGCTGGTATGGTGTACATTCCTGTCAGTCTTGTAGTGTGTGTGTGTGTGTGTGTGTGTGTACGTACATGCTTGCGTATTTCTGTGTGTGTACGTGTGCGTGTCTGTGTGTGTACGTGTGCGTGTCTGTGTGTGTGTCTGTGTGTGCGTGTGTGTGTACGTACATGCTTGTGTGTGTGTGTGTGTGTGTGTACGTACATGCTTGTGTGTGTGTGTGTGTGTGTGTGTGTGTACGTACATGCTTGCGTATTTCTGTGTGTGTGTGTGTGTACGTACATGCTTGCGTATTTCTGTGTGTGTGTGTGTGTGTGTGTGTGTACGTACATGCTTGCGTATTTCTGTGTGTGTGTGTGTGTGTACGTACATGCTTGCGTATTTCTGTGTGTGTGTGTGTGTGTGTGTCTGTGTGTGTCTGTGTGTGTCTGTGTCTGTGTGTCTCTTTGTGTCTCTTTGTGTCTCTGTGTGTGTCTGTGTGTGTCTGTGTCTGTGTCTCTGTCTCTGTCTCTGTCTCTGTCTCTCTGTGTCTCTGTCTCTCTGTGTCTCTGTGTGTCTCTGTGTGTGTGTATCTGTGTGTCTGTGTGTCTGTGTGTCTGTGTGTGTGTGGACTCACTGTCTCTGGAGCCGTGTATTGTATATACATGTATATATATATATATATATATATATATATATATATATATAGTATATATGAATGAATGAATGAATGAATGGACTTTATTGTCATTGCTACAGTACAGGTACCAAACAACGACATTTAGGAGGGGTGGCTCCCCTGGTGTTAGGAAAGGGGAAAAAAAAAAAGAAAAAAAAAACTTTTAGAAAAAAAAATCACAAGAAGGTAAGGAGCTGGTTTACATAAATAAAGGCTATGTACACAATCCACTGTACTATACTGTACAGATAGTCAACTAGGGTTGTCATATTGCACAATAGTATTTTTTCACGTTATTTAAAGTGTCACAGTTTGCAGGCTTGAAATGTACATGTTTGTGCCTCAGCACTACACCTGATTTTTTCAGTCCAGCAGCTGCCATACAATCCGTCCAGACTGTCCAGGGCCCAGAACTTAGGTCTTTGCTGTGTTCAGGGCCTGGACGGCCCTGTGGTAGAAGCAGTTCTTCAGTCTGTTTGTCTTAGCGGCCAGGGTCCTGAACCTCCTTTTCGAGGGCAGCCTGGTAAAGTGTACGTGCCCAGGGTGGGTCGGGTCCCTGGAGATCTTTGAGGCCTTCCTGAGACAGCGTGTGTTGTACAGCTCTTCCAGAGAGGGGAGGGGGGCGCCGGTGATCTTCTGTGCTGTTCTCACTACTCTCTGTAGCGCATTTCTCTCCGCTGTTGTTGCAAGCCTCAACCACTACCGTGAGAGAACTGGATTCAGTCTATCCAGTATATTAAAGCCCTCTGGTTCTCTACCAACCACACATGTCTGACACATCACTGTGATCTCCACAGTGATGTCAGCTGATCTCTGTTCCTGTTTTTAATTAGGGCCGAAAATAAATATAAATTAAGGTCTCACTCACGCTCACACTTCTTTCTTTCTTCTTTTACTATCACGATGACTGCCAGTGGCCCCTGGCCTGAGCAAGATTACTCTTCCTGCTATGACTGCTGGTGGATTGATGATTCACTTTGACCCTTTTTGGAAATGATGGTTTAGCCCTGTCTGACTTTTGACTGTCTGTCTTTCATGTTGTTCTTGATCTAAAGGGGTTTTCTAAAACATATATTCTCATGTCACTCACACACACACATACACACACACACACACACACACACACACACACACACACACAAACACTTTCTCTCTCTTTAGTTCTCTCTTAACAAAAGTATCAGGCTACGTGACTGATAAGGTCAGGGTGATCTTAACTGTTAGCAGTTGACACCACAAATAGGCAGATTTAAACCTGTCTGGATACAAGAATGAGTTGTCTAATGCTTGTACGAAAGAACTAAAGGTTGACCAATACATCTTTAGAGTTCATCATTACGACCCGTGTTGGATTTCTATTCCTTGTCAAATCGTGTCTGCTGCACATCTGATCTATAGAGATGACACAACGCATTTAAGATCACAAAATCCTCAATAGATTGATCCATCGTGACGTTAGAATTATTAAGGTTCTATCTTCCATTTTTTTCTATCTCCATTTTTGGTCAACATTTATTTTTTTACATAATCTGATCCATTAGGTGTTTATTAATGCCTGTGTGGTGTTATTTTTAAAATGTTGACATCTTTGAGTTAGTAATTAATAAAATACAAAGGTTCCATCTCACAAAACATAATGGAATGTAAAGACTTTGACGCTCAATATCTCTGAACTGCCCTAGACGGAGATAGAACCTTATAATTCTAAACGGAGATAGAACCTTATAATTCTAAACGGAGATAGAACCTTATAATTCTAAACGGAAATAGAACCTTAGAATTCTAAACGGAGATAGAACCTTATCATTCTAAACGGAGATAGAACCTTATCATTCTAAACGGAGATAGAACCTTAGAATTCTAAACGGAGGCCCCGCGGTGGCGCAGCGGTCTAAGCATCAGTCTCTGGTGCAAGCTGCCCACTGGGGACTGGGATCGAAACCCGGTCTCGCCAGACCCGGATATGGCCAGGGCCCACGGGGAGCAGCATATTGGACGGCCGCTCCCGAGGGTGGTATAGGCTATTTCCGGATAAGGATCCGTCGCGCAACACCGCCCCCGTCTGGTGCCGGAATAACAGTGTTGGGCTCGAGGGGCCGGTAAGCTAGTCTATCGGCTCTCTCATCTGGGCTGCCGGCCACGGGGTGCGCGTGCGGCCGATCCTACGCAATTGGCGACAGGGGATAATTGGACACTAGGTTGGGTATAATTGGATACTAAATTGGGTGAAAAAGGGATAAAAAAAAATATCAGGGGCGGCGCTAGGGGGTGGCTACTTGGGCTCAAGCCCCGGATGTTTTCTGAAAAGCCCCGAATGTTTTACAAAAAAATAAAATAATAATAATAATAATAATAATCTCGTGAGTAACGTGCAGTACCGGAGTCCAACAGAGAGGCAGCAGCTGCGCGACATTAGCCTGCGTACTGCGTAGCCTGCCTTGCCCTGAAGAGGAAGTGATCTCAATCAGTTTTCAATTGTAAGGATGGATATCCCAAAGTTGTTTTCAACAAAACAAGCACCAAGAACTGTTGCAGCAGCAGTATCAGCAGCTGACAACAATGACATCACCAGCAGTGATGACATAGATGATGTTTCAGGTTTGTGAATCTTATTAGAAAGGTGACTGACTCACTGACACTACTTTTCCGGTTTGCTAATGCTAGCTGGCTATCATAACATAACGTTATGTTATAATGAAAATGAAACATAGCAAGGTACTGTTACGGTACATGGTATGAAATCAAACAAAGGATAATACTTATACAAATAAAGTGAATAACAGGCTGATAGTCTTTGATATCTGCACTCTGGTTGACTGAGTAACAAGTGAAAAAGAATGATGTAACGTTAATGTTACAGCTAGTAAACATGGAGTAACCACATTAAGTATGCCCTTATGGTAGTATGTATGTATACAGAACATGACTCAAATCTATCCTAAGATGTAACGCTAACTAACTAAGTTTGTTTAATGTCCCAGGGGGATTTGATTTCACAGTACTATACACAGGCCAACAATACATGTAATATATCGTCATATAACACAGGACAAGACAATCAATACAATATACTGTAAGTGGTGAGCCCAGAGTCTGCCCTGATATACATACTGTAACATAACTAGCCTCAGCCCATCAATTCTGTAATTCTATACAAATATAAATGATGGTGACTGACGTGTGTGTGTGTGTGTGTGTGTGTGTGTGTGTGTGTTTACTGTCTATTTTGTAATACAGCCTTTTGTCCACTTTAAGGCGGTGGTAAGTTGAAGGTTGAAGGCAAATTTTTCCAACGCGCTCTGCGCGCACATTATATTCTCCCTCTGGGCTAAGCCCCGGATCTCCTACAATCCTAAATCCGCCTCTGCACGATATGTATGGATTGTAAATCGCCTTGGAATAAGGCGACTGCTAAATGCCCAAACATGTCAAATGTAACTTGCTTTTAACGGTCTCTGGTGCAAGCTGCCCACTGGGGACTGGGATCGAAACCCGGTCTCGCCAGACCCGGATATGGCCAGGGCCCACGGGGAGCAGCATATTGGACGGCCGCTCCCGAGGGTGGTATAGGCTATTTCCGGATAAGGATCTGTCGCGCAACACCGCCCCCGTCTGGTGCCGGAATAACAGTGTTGGGCTCGAGGGGCCGGTAAGCTAGTCTATCGGCTCTCTCATCTGGGCTGCCGGCCACGGGGTGCGCGTGCGGCCGATCCTACGCAATTGGCGACAGGGGATAATTGGACACTAGGTTGGGTATAATTGGATACTAAATTGGGTGAAAAAGGGATAAAATAAAAAAATAAAAAAAGGTTTCTAAACGGAGTTAGAACCTTATCATTCTAAGCTCACGATATGTATGGATTGTAAATCGCCTTGGAATAAGGCGACTGCTAAATGCCCAAACATGTAAAATGTAAAAATGTAACTTGCTTTTAACGGTCCCAAAAATAAGAATAGGTCATGGGAGGAATAGTTTGAGCTACTCAGCTCTGTGGTCCATGAATGGATTCTCTCCAGAACATTTTACAACTTCACTTCCACTTTGGTGGAGGTTAAACATTTGTTGATACAAATATCCCATACTCACTGTATGGGTGTAACTGTCATTAGGACAGCTGTTTTTATTTATGATATGTGTGTTTCTATATAACTGTTGCACTGTACGTGTGTTTCCATAGGGGTGTTATTCCTGTGAGTTGTTTTGTCTGAGACGTGTTCCCCCCTGCTGCTGCTGTTGGAACAGGTCTCTCCTGAAACAGAGATTTGGAGTAAAAGGTTAAATAAATATTTTAAATAAGCACAGGGGAAGTGCCAAGACAGGCATTAGATGCCTGTGATCGAGGTTGTATAACTGACGGTTATATAACCGCCGCGATGACAAGCAGATCTGTACGGTAATGACTGTACTGATCTCAATGCTCTTGTGTGTGTGTGTGTGTGTCTGTGTGTCTGTGTGTGTGTGTGTGTGTGTGTGTGTGTGTGTGTGTGCGTGTGTGTGTGTGTGTGTGTGTGAGTGTGTGTTCCAGTCACCACGCTCTGGCCTCTGTGTGTGTGTGTGTGTGTGTGTCCGTGTGTCTGTGTGTGTGTGTGTGTGTGTGTGTGTGTGTGTGTGTGTGTGTGTGTGTGTGTGTGCGAGGGGCAGAGGAACAGAGGAGCAGGCCTCAACATAGACATCACAGCCCTGCCTCCAGATGGAATTCAATATAGCCTAGTAGACGACTGCATATCCAGCGAGTGAAGCCTTTTCTAAATAGACTTTGATGTGACAAAAACACATTTTTAGCAGGAGAGAGATGCCTCTAGCCTCTAGCTTGTGTACCTGACAGGCTGTGTAAGAGGAGAGAAGTGAGAAGGGTAATCAGGAGTGTTAAGAGGAGAACCTCAGGAGGGACTGTGGTTAGGAACTGTCACCTCCAGGCATGGATGCCATCTCATTGCGCCACATCACGAATCACGTCAGGCACATTAAGATGTTTTTGCAAAGGTGTGTATTATATTTAACTGTTATTAAAAGTACATGCTGCAAAGGTGTGTATTACATTTAACTGATATTAAAAGTACATGCTGCAAAGGTGTGTATTACAATATAATGGCAACCGTGACAAACACTATCCTTACGTAATCACAGTTTGTCGTGATAAAACATTAGGGGCGGCTGTGGTGCAGGGGGTATAGTCTACGTCTAATGATCGCAAGGTCGGCAGATCGGCAGTTCGAACCCCGGCTGTCCACATGTGGAGGTGTCCTTGGGCAAAAAAAACCTAATTGCTCCCAATGAGCGGGCCGGTGCCTTGCATGGTAGCTTGCCGCCATTGGTGTGTGAATGTGTGCGTGAATGGGTGAATGAGAGGCCGTTGTAAAGCGCTTTGGAATAATGAATGAATGAATGAATGAATGAATGAATGAATGGTCTTTATTGTCATTGCTATAGTACAGGTACCAAACAACGACATTTGGGAGGGGTGGCTCCCCTGGTGCTAGGAAAGAAAAAAAAAGAAAACAAAACAAGAAGGGAAAGAAGCTGGTTTACATAAATAAAGGCTATGTACACTATCCACTATACTATACTGTACAGATAAAACACTGTGCTGTACTCTATGCTATGCTATACCTATTCTAACATTTCCTATTTCTCTACAACCTTATGTACCCTAGGGTTGTCATATTGCACATAGTGTTATTGCACATTCATTTAAAGTGTCGCAGTTAAGGTGCTATATAAGTCAGTCTATATAAGTCAGTCTATATAAGTCAGTCTATATAAGTCAGTCTGTTTACCATCTATGTGCAACAGCTAGCAAACATTGCTCCTACTTATTATCCCACTCCTGTAAAAAGGCTGTTAAACATTTAAGATGAAGGCGGTTCCTAACGTGAGATAAGTGTTTAGACCGTTCCTAACGTGAGATAAGTGTTTAGACCGTTCCTAACGTGAGATAAGTGTTTAGACCGTTCCTAACTTGAGATAAGTGTTAAGTGCTAACTGCCATGGTAGTTGGTCATGTTTACATCCATTTACTGTCATTCAGCTCATCAATAATAATAATAATAATAATAACAATAATAACTTGGTTTTATATGGCGCCTTTCTCAAACCCAAGGACGCTTTACTAATTTTACAGACAGAAAGTCAGACAGACACAACAGAAAAACAAAACAAAACAAAAACAAAAAGGGGGCGTTGAAGGTGTCCAGGGTAGGGGCGTTGCAGGTGTCCAGGGTAGGGGCGTTGCAGGTGTCCAGGGTAGGGGCGTTGAAGGTGTCCAGGGTAGGGGCGTTGCAGGTGTCCAGGGTAGGGGCGTTGAAGGTTTCCAGGGTAGGGGCGTTGAAGGTGTCCAGGGTGGGGGGGGGCGTTGCGGATCACTGTGGGGAGAGAGTAATGTCTACCCTCCTGTCAAATCTAACTTTAAGTTTCATTGCTTCCTTTGACAGACTATACGTACATGCCACAAAATGCAGGGTTTTGTAAAGATTAGTGAAAGAAAAACAACTCTCTGACCATTGCTCTCTGGCCCCAACCATCAGTTGGTGTACCACTCAAACTCTCAGGCTAACGAGAGCTCTGTTAAACAGGTCATGTGATAGGGGTTAAACAGGTCATGTGATAGGTCATGTGATAGGGGTTAAGTTTCTTCTAAGGCTGTGTGCTGTCTGAAACAACTGGAGCTAAGAGGTCTATGGGGGGGAGAGAGACACTGGGAGGTGGGTGAGACACTGGGAGGTGGGTGAGACTATGGGAGGTGGGTGAGACTATGGGAGGTGGGGTGAGACTATGGGAGGTGGGGAGAGACTATGGGAGGTGGGGTGAGACTATGGGAGGTGGGTGAGACTATGGGAGGTGGGTGAGACTATGGGAGGTGGAGAGAGACTATAGGAGGTGGAGAGAGACTATGGGAGGTGGAGAGAGACTATAGGAGGTGGAGAGAGACTATGGGAGGTGGAGAGAGACTATGGGAGGTGGAGAGAGACTATGGGAGGTGGAGAGAGACTATGGGAGGTGGGGAGAGACTATGGGAGGTGGGTGAGACTATGGGAGGTGGGATGAGACTATGGGAGGTGGGTGAGACTATGGGAGGTGGGATGAGACTATGGGAGGTGGGGAGAGACTATGGGAGGTGGGAGAGACTATGGGAGGTGGGATGAGACTATGGGAGGCTGGAGAGAGACTATGGGAGGTGGGGAGAGACTATGGGAGGTGGGGAGAGACTATGGGAGGTGGGGAGAGACTATGGGAGGTGGGGAGAGACTATGGGAGGTGGGGAGAGACTATGGGAGGTGGGGAGAGACTATGGGAGGTGGGGAGAGACTATGGGAGGTGGAGAGAGACTATGGGAGGTGGAGAGAGACTATGGGAGGTAGGTGAGACTATGGGAGGTGGGGTGAGACTATGGGAGGTGGAGAGAGACTATGGGAGGTAGGTGAGACTACGGGAGGTGGAGAGAGACTATGGGAGGTGGAGAGAGACTACGGGAGGTGGAGAGAGACTATGGGAGGTGGAGAGAGACTATGGGAGGTGGAGAGAGACTATGGGAGGTGGAGAGAGACTATGGGAGGTGGGGTGAGACTATGGGAGGTAGGTGAGACTATGGGAGGTGGGTGAGACTATGGGAGGTGGGGTGAGACTATGGGAGGTGGAGAGAGACTATGGGAGGTGGGGTGAGACTATGGGAGGTGGGAGAGACTATGGGAGGTAGGTGAGACTACGGGAGGTGGGAGAGACTATGGGAGGTGGGTGAGACTATGGGAGGTGGGTGAGACTATAAGAGGTGGAGAGAGACTATGGGAGGTGGAGAGAGACTATGGGAGGTGGGTGAGACTATAACAGGTGGAGAGAGACTATGGGAGGTGGAGAGAGACTATGGGAGGTGGAGAGAGACTATGGGAGGTGGGTGAGACTATAAGAGGTGGAGAGAGACTATGGGAGGTGGAGAGAGACTATGGGAGGTGGAGAGACTATGGGAGGTGGAGAGAGACTACGGGAGGTGGAGAGAGACTATGGGAGGTGGAGAGAGACTATGGGAGGTGGAGAGAGACTATGGGAGGTGGAGAGAGACTATGGGAGGTAGGTGAGACTATGGGAGGTGGGTGAGACTATGGGAGGTAGGTGAGACTATGGGAGGTGGGAGAGACTATGGGAGGTGGAGAGAGACTATGGGAGGTAGGTGAGACTATGGGAGGTGGGTGAGACTATGGGAGGTAGGTGAGACTATGGGAGGTGGGTGAGACTATGGGAGGTGGGGTGAGACTATGGGAGGTAGGTGAGACTATGGGAGGTGGGGTGAGACTATGGGAGGTGGGATGAGACTATGGGAGGTGGGGAGAGACTATGGGAGGTGGGTGAGACTATGGGAGGTGGGAGAGACTATGGGAGGTGGGTGAGACTATGGGAGGTGGGTGAGACTATAAGAGGTGGAGAGAGACTATGGGAGGTGGAGAGAGACTATGGGAGGTGGAGAGAGACTATGGGAGGTGGGTGAGACTATAACAGGTGGAGAGAGACTATGGGAGGTGGAGAGAGACTATGGGAGGTGGAGAGAGACTATGGGAGGTGGAGAGAGACTATGGGAGGGGGAGAGAGACTATGGGAGGTGGGAGAGACTATGGGAGGTGGAGAGAGACTATGGGAGGTGGAGAGAGACTATGGGAGGGGGAGAGAGACTATGGGAGGTGGAGAGAGACTATGGGAGGGGGAGAGAGACTATGGGAGGTGGGTGAGACTATGGGAGGTGGGTGAGACTATAAGAGGTGGAGAGAGACTATGGGAGGTGGAGAGAGACTATGGGAGGTGGGTGAGACTATAAGAGGTGGGGAGAGACTATGGGAGGTGGGTGAGACTATGGGAGGTGGGTGAGACTATAAGAGGTGGAGAGAGACTATGGGAGGTAGGTGAGACTATGGGAGGTGGGGTGAGACTATGGGAGGTGGAGAGAGACTATGGGAGGTGGAGAGATGAGAGATGAGAGATCTCCCCACTTAGAGGTGAGGGATGGAAGGCCTCCAGGCCTGTTGTTCCTGGGCATTAGGCCAAGGCAGCTCTGAAACATCCTGATGGGAGCGAACATCCCCCCAGGCCTGTTCTCCTACCGTGACGTATGGGCCTTTGATATTCTGCACTATGGGGCACAAACACCAAACGTAATACAGGCCTATCCTCCTCCTATGCTCCATAACACATATTATGTTGCGTGCAACATGATAAAAAAGCTAAACATTGGGCTCTACAGAGCATGAAACTGACCGTGACAGAAAAAATTAAAGTGATGTCTTTCTGGTTGGATAGGTGAAAGAATGTTCCTTAGGTGTGAGTTTTTTAATTACGGTTAATTGCGTAGCGATCCTGTAATTTTGGACGAACTTCCTGTGGTTAGGGTTAGGGTTAGGTTCAGGGTCAGAAGTTGAAGCCCCCTCGGAAACACCTCCTTTGTTTTGAAAACAGATTCAGGACCACCTCCTCATGACCTCTGTCATAGCTAATGAAATGTCTTTGTTTTCAGAGGGGAATCAGAGATGTGTTTTCAACATGAAATGGGGCGGCTGTGTCTCAGGAGGTAGAGGCTGTGTCTCAGGAGGTAGAGGCTGGTGGAGGTAGAGGCTGGTGGAGGTAGAGGCTGTGTCTCAGGAGGTAGAGACTAGTGGAGGTAGAGGCCGTGTCTCAGGAGGTAGAGGCTGTGTCTCAGGAGGTAGAGGCTGGTGGAGGTAGAGGCTGTGTCTCAGGAGGTAGAGGCTGTGTCTCAGGAGGTAGAAGCTGTGTCTCAGGAGGTAGAGGCTGTGTCTCAGGAGGTAGAGGCTGTGTCTCAGGAGGTAGAGGCTGTGTCTCAGGAGGTAGAGGCTGGTGGAGGTAGAGGCTGGTGGAGGTAAAGGCTGTGTCTCAGGAGGTAGAGGCTGGTGGAGGTAGAGGCTGTGTCTCAGGAGGTAGAGACTAGTGGAGGTAGAGGCTGTGTCTCAGGAGGTAGAGGCTGTGTCTCAGGAGGTAGAGGCTGTGTCTCAGGAGGTAGAAGCTGTGTCTCAGGAGGTAGAGGCTGTGTCTCAGGAGGTAGAGGCTGTGTCCCAGGAGGTAGAGGCTGTGTCTCAGGATGTAGAGGCTGGTGGAGGTAGAGGTTGTGTCTCAGGAGGTAGAGGCTGTGTCTCAGGAGGTAGAGGCTGTGTCTCAGGAGGTAGAGCCGCCGTCTAATGATCGCAAGGCCGGCAGATCGGCGGTTCGAGCCCCGGCTGGCCATGTGTCGAAGTGTCCTTGGGCAAGACACTGAACCCCAAATTGCTCCCAGTGAGCAGGCTGGCGCCTTGCATGGTAGCTTGCCGCCATTGGTGTGTGAATGTGTGTGTGAATGGGTGAATGAGATGCCGTTGTAAAGCGCTTTGGAATAAGGCGCTATATAAGTCAGTCTGTTTACCATTTAACATGAAAAGAGGACAGACTGGCATGGTTAAACCTGGCTCTGACGCAACACTGCGTCTCATTTCATGAAGGAGTGTGGTGGTAGTGGCTTGCGACTTAATTCAGGAGTGAACTTACCTGTGTGGGCGTCACTTATACCAGTTTTAACAGTATCCATGTACTCTCCACCAACTTTAGCCCAGTCTGTCTCTTGCCCTGACGATAAATCTATAGTTTTGGTGTGAGCTCTCTGTCTTGTTCTTTTATTTTGTATACTACTTTACTACTTGTATTTTACTAATTTAATTGTTCTGTTTTAATTAGTGAATGCTGTTCACTAGTTATTCCTGTGTTGATTGATGTTGTTATGTTTGATTGTCTGTCTTTCATGTGGACCCCAGGAAGAATAGTCTTCACTATGGTGATGCGTAATGGAGATCCCTTTAAATAAACTAACAGATATTTTCATCAGCCTAACAAAATATCCAAAGGCTGCTTAATATCCATACAAATGAACAGTACCCAAAGCCAATACTCCAAACTCAGTGTATAGTCTCTGACAAGGTTCAATCACAATGTCTAGAGGACATGAAGAGAGTGCCACAACGCTCTATTTTGGGTTAGTTTACATTATGATTTAACGTATATACGTATACACCAGGCACGTGCCGTGAGCTTTTAGATAGGGTAAGCATAATATATAGAAATACACATAATTACACATACACGCTATCAGTGGACGCAGTTTCAAGGAAATGCCATTTTGATGCCCTAGAACCCGCTAATAAACTGTAGTGTCACTTTGTGATCAGATTACCAAAAACTAAAAAAACAGTTGCCAGTTTCGACTATATCAGGGGTGCTCATTGTTCAATCTTTTTTGAACCAAGATCTTTTCAAGTAGCCAGCCTGCTGAAATCTACAAGTCCAGTTTCAACATCGCAAACGCACACATGCACAACACAGACACACACCGTTTCCATCCTCCATAGTAAACTCACAACACACTTTCTTTTCACACTTTGTCACACAGGCACTTAGCTCTCGGCATTTAGCCAGTACCGGTAGTTGTGTTTTTCCAGTCCAGTCCAGTCTACGAAATCCCTTTAGGTCGCTGACAGTAATGTCCATATTCACAAAATCAAGCAAGTTATCCTTATTGATTATTATTATTTAGATCGTTTGAGCTAGCTAGCATAAGCTATTCTGCCGGGCGAGAGGTGAAATGTTAAGTGAACTTGAAAGTGATGAGAGCCAATCAGTAGCTCTTATCGGAATGAAAGAACTACTGATTGGCTGTAAGCATGCTTACCCTGGCAACATTAAACAGCGGGCTGAGGCATCGGAAAAAAATAAAAAAGACATTCTCACGCATTCGAATGTACGCGAGGGAAAGCAGAGAGAGGAGTGCTTATATGCAACGCAATGCAGAGTAGGAAGTGCTTACTCCTGCAGGTGGCGCTAAAAATGCAACGTCAAAATGAATGACTCCTGCTGCCCTGGGACCTAAAATACGACTCTTTTAATGAAAACAAACAAAAGGTTACATACACTTTTATTTTAATATTTTCACGGTCCTTTTTTATTTTTTCGTTGGGTAAGCACTGCTTACTCTGCTTATATGGACGGCACGTCCCTGGTATACACGTATATAAATCATATTGACTCTTTAGTTAAAGACTGCTAACTTTTACTGTTGCTAGGGCTCACACATCTGAAGCCATTGTTTCAAAGGTCTGCACCTTAGATGGTTTCCAAATTGAGATTTTTCGTTTTATTATCCTTAAACACATGATAGTTGAATTAATAAATGAAAGCTGAGAGTTAAACTAGGTTTCTGGGTCATGTTTGCCACCTGACAGTAGAAAGAAGATCGTACAATCAACATTCCTGTCAGTACTTGACTAGGAGGGAATTATTATTATTATTATATGAATGCGACCTCTTCAACAGTAAAACAGTTAGATTCAGTCAGTCATCCAGCAGATGATTACAGGTGTCGTACTCATCGCTGTCTTTCACACCAGGCAGTGGGGTGGCCACCCATAACTTCTAGAAGGACCCTTGGCTTCTGTATGTATATAAAGCTATAATCCATCAACTCTCATGCTATCTTACTTCCAGTGGTGTAGTCTAGTGTTTTCTAGTGCAGCGATTCCCAACCTTTTTGGACTCACTGCCCACTTTACAAATCTCTACAGTATTCTCGGCCCACTCAGCAGCGCGCGTGATTTTTTTCGCGTGCACGCGCTTGAAACGCGCACGAGCGCTCAAAACAATGACGTAATTTCACCAAAAACTAGAGGGAGCGTGGCAAAAAATAAAAAAAATAATGGCGGTTAAACCATTAAAGCCGAGCAGCGATGTTTTATATAGCAGGTGATCAAATACCAAGATCGTAAATGTTGTATGTGTTCAATATTTACGACCAAACATCCTTATGTGTGTGGGCAACTCCCGACTCCCGACTAGGGTTGCCAGATGGGCTCGTTTTTTTTGGGTGGAATTAGCGGTTTTAGACTGTGGTTAGGGTGGAAAATGTCTATCCCATCTGGCAACCCTGTTCGCGAGTCCGATTGTGACTGGGATGGAATGTAGCCAATCAAGAAGCGAGCTGACTTCTTCTTTTCGGATGGAAATATCGGCGCACACCACACACAATACGATCAAGGCTGTTCAATCCAAGATTTTTTATCTTTTTAAAATTAAAACGTTTTTGTATCAAAAAAACTTCAATAAAACCATTTTTTTGCCCATGATTTGGTGGCCCACTTGCAGTACTCTCGCGGACCACCAGAGGGGACGCCATAACGTCTGGTGTTTCGGAACGCCATAACGGAACGCTGTCTAACGTTATACTATTATTATTGCAAAAAAGAGCCATAAGGTTAATTCATAATTCCGGTTATAGAGATCACACAAATTCATTATTCTTAAAATAAAAAACATTAAAATTCACGGATCTGGTCCACCTTCTAACAGCACAAATAATGTATAAAGCAAATAACAACCTACTCCCTAGGAATATTCCCCAAAAAACTGACAGGAATTTGATAGAGATGGGAGTTATAATTTGAGGGGGGAGTTAAATTTAAAACATATTTATGTACGTACAACGTTAAAAAGTTTTTGTATTTCTATATGTGGAGTGAAGCTGTGGAACGGATTGAGTGTGGAGCTAAAGCGGTGTCCAAGCATGACCCAGTTCAAAAAGCGGTATAAAAACATGTTTTTCACCAGGTACGAGGAGGAAGAAGGGCTTTGATAGTCACCAGTTGTTTTCACAGATTATTTGTTTATTTACATTATCTGTTTTCTATTGTTGGTAAATATGTAAATATGTAAATAAATTTGATTTAATAAAAAAAAAAGATTATATTAATATTGAAGTTCACTGCAGATTATTAATCTCTGATTATTGGAGAAGGGGTAGGATTAAATAAGTTTATGCTTCTTCCTACTCCTTTTCGGCTGTCATAAATAGTGTTTTTTGTTTTTTCTTGTTTTTTCTTGTTTTTGTTATAAGGCTGATCTGTGCATGATAGTGCTGCATTTTGACATATTTCATGTCGCATCTCCCCCCGTTGATGGTATATGACGCTATAGTCAGTCCCAATGGTCCAAAAGTCAAGTGCTTCGTAACACAGACGGGGTGAATTTTTTGAGTGAAAGTGAAAATTTCTGTCACAAAACACCGTTACGTATCCTCACACATTTTTAAGTGGGTATATGGAAATCCTTGGCCTTTCCTAGTGGGTATACGGAGTAGTCCTGCGTATCACCTAGACTACACCACTGCTTACTTCCCTTGTTACCTGGAGATCCATGTTTAGACAATATAATTAGTCTCTGGGTTTTTCTGTTGTGTAAATGTAATAACTATGTTTGGTTTGAGGAGCTGGTGCATATCATGGGGGACATTTGGTGCGATCACACAGCCCAATGCGAAGGGCGTAGCCTAGTTAATTGTGTTTGTTTTGTCCTACACTGTAATTATTCTCATCTGGGGTCTGGAACTCCACATTTACTTTTTAATAGGGTTAAAAAAACATATGTAATATCCACAATACTTTATTTAAAGAAAAGAATAGTGGATGTTTCCAACTGTCAATCCAGAGTGTGTTCATGTCAGTCTAACAACGTTAGTCTTGAACAGAGCGCTGACTTGCCCCGTGGTCCAGTGGAAATGAAGGGATGGAAACATATGGGCCATCCACAGTAATAATAATAATAATAATAATAATAATAATAATAATAATAATAATAATAATAATAATAATAATAATAATACATTAGACTTATATAGCGCTTTTTTAGACACTCAAAGACGCTTTACAAACTGAAGAGATCGAGTAGAAAAATAAAAAGAAACAAAAAAAGAAATAAAAGAAAGTATAGGGGTCTAAATAATTTTTAGATAACTAAATCTAATCTAAGTGTCTTTGTAGGACAATCTACTCTGTATACTGCAAGTATATCTACATTTCGGGCGGAGAAGCGGCGAAAACGAGCAGCGCCAAACAATACAGTCTAGTCTCCCACAGTACTGTGAAATATTCTGTGTTGCAGTCTTAAATCAAATCAAATCTTATTTGCATAGCGTCATAATTTCTCACAAAATGTGACCCGTTGCGCTTCACAAAGAGCAAAGAAGATAAAGCAACAACTAAGAATGAGACATTTAAAAGGCCAGATTGAATAAGTAGGAGGTTTTGAGGTCTCGCTTAAATGTTTCCAGAGTTGTGCTCATGTTCAATGAGATAATGTTTACACATTATCCAGGTCCGTCGTTAGGCTGGCAGCATACATAGTGGAAGCTGTCTCTCATACACATTATCCAGGTCCGTCGTTAGGCTGGCAGCATACATAGTGGAAGCTGTCTCTCATACACATTATCCAGAGAGCCCTTTGCCTCCCAGGGGAGGTGAAGCTGTGTTGTTGCCTGAAGGATTCATGATGGCAGGCTGATGTGTTTAGGCTCCACGCCTGTTTGTGTGTTTTTATCCGGCCATGTGGAAACTCTGGCAGCAGCTCAGAGCAGCTGGCAGTGCCACAGGTGGGTCATGCCAGCGTAGATAGACCAGCCAACCAGTAGTCCTTCTACAAGGTGGCTCAGTGCCTCTCGGTGCAATGTTCAAATGTGCCCTCATGTCTGTCAAGGATTAAATTGTTAAATTGTTGTCTTTACTCTCTCAACTTGAGCCCAAATTAGAGATCATAATCATAATTAGTTGGAAATAAATATTCACATTAATGAATGAATGAATGAATCGTTTAATGACCACACGACCAAGGTCGGTGGAATTTGTTGTCGGTACAGATGGAAAAACTCAATACAGCGACAGTGTCAAACATACACACATTACACACGACTATCACAATGGACAATGTACACACGTGACAAAATCATAGTCAATTCTAATCTAATTAATCTAACTAATTCACTTTTCCATACCCATAATGCATTGTTGATAAGTATGAATCTTATAGCAAATAATTTTTAAAAGCTGGAAAAAGCTGTCAGGTGAAGATGACCTGCTAATTGAGACAGGAGGGTCATTACAGGAGGGTACCCCCTTTGTATATATTGAAGACCCAAAGACGGCTCAAAAGGACAGTTTTGACTGCCATTGTATTTAATAGGCCTGCTATTGTCAATCTGTTCACTTCAATCTGTTCATATCAATAGGCCCTTTTCAATCAGTTCATATCAATCGGTTCTTTTCAATCAGTTCATTTCAGGTTCTAATGTTCATTTTTACAAATCTATACAAAACCTGATCTCACATGTTTTATCCTCAAGAGGATACATAGGCAGAACAACTGAAATAAATGAAACTTTAATCGACTCAAAAACTGCTTAGCTGGTGGGATGGACTCACACTCATGGACGCACATTTGCCATGTCTCTCCTGTGATGTTTTTATGCTCTGATATTGTAATTTAATGTAACTTATCGCTCGTCTCGTTAAGAGAGGTCAGGGAATATTTTTTTACAGCTCACTTTTCTGGCCCCTCTGTTGTCCTCTACCTCTGTTTTACTAGTTCTGGTGAATAAATATCTGACAGTGACATATTACGTGGTTGATTGAAACGGTAATGTTTAAAATAGCCACGCAGTGCGCGAAAATGTATGCAGTCCGGCAAAATGTATGCCGTTTCGCAGTCGAGCCCGCTGGGGGCGAGCCCGCTGGGAGTGCGTCGAGCCCGCTGGGGGCGTGGCGAGCCCGCTGAGCCCGCTGCGCGTGCGTCGAGCCCGCTGGGGGCGTGGCGAGCCCGCTGGGGGCGTGGCGGAGCGCCCAACTTGGTTGGGAATCGTTAGGACCAGACCAGACCAGACCCAGACCAGACCCAGACCAGACAAGACCCAGACCAGACCAGACCCAGAGCAGACCAGACCAGACCAGACCCAGACCCAGATCCAGACCACACCATACCACACCCAGACCAGACCAGACCAGACCCAGACGCAGACCAGACCACACCCAGACCCAGACCAGACCAGACCAGACCAGACCCAGACCAGACCAGACCCAGACCAGACACAGACCAGACCAGACCCAGACCAGACCACACCCAGACCAGACCAGACCCAGACCCAGACCCAGATCCAGACCCAGACGCAGACCAGACCCAGACCAGACCCAGACCAGACCCAGACCAGACCAGACCCAGACCAGACCAGACCCAGACCCAGACCAGACCAGACCAGGACCAGACCAGACCAGACCCAGACCCAGACCAGACCCAGACCAGACCAGACCAGACCAGACCCAGACCAGACCAAACCCAGACCAGACCAGACCCAGACCAGACCCAGA